>NC_060910.1:18087347-18152347 GCF_014805685.1 Silurus meridionalis | reverse complement strand
ATCCACTACAGTGTTTATGTGCTGCAGTGTTTTGATTTCACTTTGTGATGATTTGAATGTTTTACAGCCTCTGAAGGAGATTCTTCCTCCAATAACTCCTAAAGTGTGAGAGTGTGTGATCCTGCTGCAGTGAGAGAGTAAGACATGATGATGTTTACACTGTAATCTGGAATATTAATCTGTGTGTGGAGGGAAAATCCAGCAGAAACGTCTGTGTTCATATTAAATCTCTCCTCAAAACTCATCCTCTTTCTGTCTGTCTGTTTTTCTAGGAGAGGAGGAGAGGAAGAGGAGGATCATACACACACACACACACACACACCCTTTTCCATTTATAATTATTATATTCATTATATATTATTATAATTATAATTGTTTGCACTAATAGACTTTGAATTGCTTCATATATCATTGTTTCCCCCCCAATGGTGACCAACCCTCAGTGGCACATTTCTCAAGGCACATTCTATCTGCCAATCTGCATTCGAGTTTGATGCGATGTTCTGTGTATAAATGGGGGAAATTTTATTGTGAATCTGCTGTTACTACACGTGTATTTTTGCTTGCTCTAATTGATTTATGCAGGCTTTTATTTTATATACACACGTGGTAAATACAGTGTGTTAAAAGTGTCACAGGTATGTAAACATTTATTTTTCATTACTCTGATTAATATTTTAGATATTTGTTCTTTTCAGGACATGTTTTTTACTAGCAGTTCCACATTTACTCTTTTTATCTCTGAGATATACACACATGCACACACAAAATGAAACTATTTTACTTATAAGTGCACTGCATGATGAAACTGATAGAAGGTTACATGTAATATTACTTGTATAGATTGAAGTGAGATGTAAAACCTTTACAGGAGCTTCGGTACTGTTCAGGTTTGCTGTGGCGCTTAATGCTGCCTGTTATCAGTAATTATACATCATAAATTATAGTTCAGAATTACTTTTTTTTTTCTAGCATAACTTTCAAAATTAAACTGCCACTCCTTAGCTCTTTTACAACAATAATGACGCAGGTAATTCCTTTATTCTGATTGGTCAGATTCTGATTTCTGTTCAGTCTCTAAATCTTGTTGTTTTCAATAGGATTGACTCCCTAAATTGTTATTGTTTGTGTGTGTCGTGTATTGAATGAGTGATGGCATGCTGTTATGAAAGCTTTAATTTTCCTCATATTTTCTCAGCAGGTGAGTCTGTATTCTCTGCTGTCTGTATTATAAGGTGAATATATGGAAAGTCAGACAATTAAACTTTAGGCACTGTAAGGTAACATGAATGTTTCACTTGGTTCTTCTTCTTCCTCTTCTTCTTTCAAGAAGCTTTTATTGTCATTTCAACTATATATAGCTGACGCAGTACACAGTGAAATGAAACAACGTTCCTCCAGAACCCTGGTGCTACATAAACAACATAACGCTACATGAAAGAAAAACACTAAGGAGCTAAGGACTCAAAATCACCACTGCAAACAGGAAAGGGCTCAGAACCGATCCTTGATGCAGTCCAACCTCCACCTTGAACCAGTCTGTCATTCCTACTGCACACTTCACTGCTGTCACACTGTCCTCATACATGTCCTGCACCACCCTCACATACTTCTCTGACACACCAGACTTCCTCATACAATACCACAACTCCTCTCTCCACCCTGTCGTATGCTCTCTCTAAATCCACAAACACACAATCAACTCCTTCTGACCTTCTCTATACTGCTCCATCAACATTCTCAAAGCAAATAATGCATCTGTGGTGCTCTTCCTCTGCATGAAACCATACTGCTGCTCACAGATGGTCACCTCTTCCCTCAGCCTGGCTTCCACTACTCTTTCCCATAACTTCATGGTGTGACTGATCAACTTAATTCCCCTGTAGTTACTGCAGGTCTGCACATCTCCCTTATTCTTAAAGATCAGTACCAGCACACTCCTTCTTCATTCCTCAGGCATCTTCTCACCTTCCAAAATCTTGTTGAACAACCTCCTCTCCATCATATCAGCTCCCTCTCTCCCTTTACCAGTCATAGTACCAACATTTAAAGTACCAACCTAAACCTCCACTCTCCTACACTTCTCCTTTCCCTGCCGTCTCTGTAGACGTCTTCCTCTGCTCCTTCTCCACCTTCACCCAACAGTAGCCCAATTTCTGATTTGTGATCTGCATATTTGATTTGGCACATGTTTTACACTAGATGTCCTTCCTAAAACAACCCTCCCCATTTAACCGGGCTTGAGACCGGCATTAAGAGTGACCTGACTTGTGCAACACTAATGGCTGGGTTGCATGTTTTACTTGGTTAAATAACTAAGGAAAGAGCAGTGAGGAGAGGAGCTGTAGAAGGCAGGACACCACAAGAATAACCCAAAATCTTAGTATGATTATAAGTGCAATGTCTAAAGAATATGCAGAAATGGGTCAAATAATGTGAATAAACAAATTGAAAGGTCACGAATATGTATACATGTTTTTGACCAGACATTATTACAATAGAAAAGTGGAGGGGTCATTAATTTCACACTTCAGTGATGCATCACAGACAGGAATCTCATACAGTGAGAGTGAATACTGTTAGTAAACCCAATAAACACAATTCAGCAACAACAAAAAAGCTTAACTCTTTTTAATAGTTTTGGTCGACCTTTCCTCACAATGTCCAGATTTTCTTGAAACGTCCATCTTGAAAATGGCCTTGTAAATGTTTCTGCAACCAAATCAATTTCTTATCTGTCAGTCATTGTGGAATAATAATAAAAAAAAACAGCTATTAAATCAACATGAATATAGGACTTGAAAATGCAGATATTATTGTACGATTGCTAGATGTTGCCAAATCTGATTAGTTAAAGCAATATTATATTGTATAAAGTGAAATGACACAGGGGGAAAGTATTGAACTCACTAACTGAAATAAAATTTTTCTTTAATACCTGATGGAAGAGCTTTTGCTTGTAGTGCCAGCTACAAGACACTTCCTGTATGAACAAACTAATCGCTCGCAGTGATCAGGTGGAATTTTGATCAATTATTCAGATTTTCTTTACAGCTTAAATTTTTTTTTAAATTGCTTACACACTAAAATTAAAAGAAGCACACTATTAGCAAAACCTTACACTCAAGAGGCAAAACATCAGCCCATATTTGCACAACTATAAGCACAATGTCAACTTCACACTTGTTGCACTTGTGTGATTTGCCAAACACTAAACACACTTAACATACATTACACACAAAAATCTATCATGAAGTCACTTCCTTGCAATACCAAAACACTGACTGTCAAATTACTGCACCGTCCAACCAATTGGTTCAACACAGTCATCAGGTGTGCAAACACTTGTTTGTTTAATTGCAGACACACAAATCAGGTGTATAAGCACTATAAAAAGCAGCAGGTGAGTTCATCGGTCTTCAAGCACAATGGTAGGAGTCAGAGAAAGAGTAAGACGAGGAGGAGAACGAGGAGAACAAGGAGGAGGAGGAAGGGGAGGAAGAGGAGTCAACAGAGGAGGAATCAACAGAGGATGAGGAAGAGATGGAGACCATGCTAGAGGTAGAGGAAGAGAAAGAGGAAGACAAGTAGGTGCTCAAAGAGAACCGAATCTGACAAATGAGATCCGCGCAACACTGATTGACCACGTTGTCAACCACGGCCTGACGCTGAGGGAGGCTGGATTGCGAGTGCAGCCAAATCTAAGCCGATACACAGTAGTAAGTGTGATAAGAACATTTCGACTGGAAAATAGGTATTGTATAAATATCATCATATCAAAAACATCTGCACGGTTTCAGTAACTGCTCACTGTACTGTATTTTATGCACTATCAGCACTTCTGTTACCTTTTCCTGTGAAATTACTGAACTATTGTATACTACACAATGTTGCATGACACTGTTCTTCAGAGAGTTTTACAAATGGATGGAGAGAAGATCCAGCACGGGTTCATTTATGTGGATGAGGCTGGGTTTTAACCTGTCGAGAACATGAAGGAGGGGAAGAAACATCATTGGCCACAGGGCTAAAGTCAATGTCCCAGGGCAACGTGGGGGTAATATAACACTCTGTGCAGCCATTACACAGAATGGGGTCCTTCACCGCCATGACCATATGGGCCCTTACAACACAGCACTTATACTTACATTCTTGGACCGATTGCACAACATAACAGCAGCAAATCAAATCGATCATATGCAATACATTGTTGTCTGGGACAATGTGTCTTTCCACTGCTCTGCTCTGGTTCAGAACTGGTTTCAGCAACATCAACATACTCTCCATTTCTCAACCCTATAGAAGAGTTTTTCGGCATGGCGGTGGAAGGTATATGATCTCCGTCTCCAGGCTGAGGTACCCCTCATCCATCCATGGAGGAGGCCTGTGACCAGATGGAGGTAGCAGCAATTCAAGGATGGATTCATCATTCAAGACGTTCCTTTCCAAGGTGTCTTGTGAATGACAACATTGCCTGCGATGTTGATGAAATTCTCTGGCCAGATGCAGCTAGGCGAAGAGACAATGTCTAGTTTTTTTGTTGTTTTTTTTCACAGTGAACTTACAGTACAATACGTAAGTGACGTTTTGTTACAGTATCATGAATCTCCATGTCAACATTTTGGGCGTGTTAACAGATGAGTTTCTTCAGTCTGCAACATTGGTCTTGTGTAGTGTTTGGTGAATTTACATTATATTTGTACTTTATTGATAGTAGTCTACTCTAATCACAGGAAGTAGAAGTGCTAAAAGTGTTTTAGGTTTATCACAGCAGAGTGTAACTCTTGCAAACAGAGTAAAGTAATGTGAAACGTGTGTGTTTCATATGGTAACAAAGTGTGTGTTTTACACAGAAGTGTATAGTTTTTACAAGAGTGTTTAATTATGCAAGGGATCTGTAGTGTTTCGCTAATTGGGTGTGTGGTTGTGCTAATTGTGTGTAGTGTTTTGAAAACACGGGCCCTGTTTTGAAAATCGTGCTTAAGCAATCCAAAAAAACTGTAAATATTGAAGCCCTCTTGTGAATCTTGATCATTACCCCGTGAGGTAGGGGTGCTGCAGCGCCCCCTGTCTCGGAGCACAAGAAAAAATGGTGGTGCTGGGGGTGCGGTGTTAAAAATAAATCATTCAAATTTTGTAACAAAAAATTACGAATTTTAATAACTTAAAAATTCATTGTATTAATTGAAAAAAAAAATGCTTATGCCTACAATGACAATAAGCAAAACGTGTCCCGTGACCTCACCAATGTTCCAACTTTAGTTATTCAGGGAGGCAGTTGGGAAAAGAGTCTCGTTCATTCAATGTAAACTGGTTCAACAAATAGAGGTAGCTGCATTACATTGAGGAAGGTGATCGCCTTGTCTCTTTGCATTGATTTTTACGTTATCTTTCCTATGATTGGAGCAAAAATAGGTTGATTCAACATTAGCTAAATCTTAATAGAAAATAAATTAAAACATTTAAAAAATGACATTTTTTTGTTGTGCTAATTGGGTGTGTGGTTGTGCTAATTGTGTGTAGTGTTTTGAAAACACGAGCCCTGTTTTTGAAAATCGTGCTTAAGCAATCCAAAAAAACTGTAAGAACACAATCACAGATGTACCAGTCTATATGGTTTATAAACAGGTCCCAGGCAGCTTTTAAACATCACCATAGTGTTTGCAGTATAATGAGATCTTCTGGGCTTTTTTCTTATTGCTCTTCCATAAAGCACAGAATTAAGCATGTAAGTATCTAAAATTCTTCTTTGATTTCTATCATCTAAACTGTGTATTTCTTCAGTTCTATCAGTTTTACCCTGGGCTTCTTGTCCCCTCTTTACCTGGGAAGTGAAATTTGGTGAAAAGTCTCTTCAGTGCCACATTTTATCAGCGGTTTTAGAAGCGTGTTATTGTTTTTAAAGGGAAATCAGCAGTAGTCTTTATTTACACATTTCTAATCTAGATATGGTGCAGTGCAGTTTATTAGGATGGATGTGAACCTGCACATTCAGCAATGATCTAATTATTTGTAGCATGTTGTTGATAGCAGATAGACTGGTTTGAGTTTGTCAGAATCTGTCCTGCTCACTGAATGTGTTTTGTTTCTCACCTCATTGTGCAAACTCCACACTGTACCCTCTGTAAACACTATCAGTGTTGTGTGTAACTTTGTGTGTAAATATTTCTAGAGATAAACGGTTACTGTAATACTCAAACCAAGTCCACCAACTACCCTGCCACAGTGCCCCACAGGATTCAGACCTCACCTCTAGTCTTGCTAAACACGGCCAGTCAACATTATCACTGGACTGGTGAAGCTCATATGAGTTTTTTTTTTATTTCTTTCTCTTTCTTTCTTATTCTGTCTTCTAAATGTAAATAAAATCCCAGATGTTCAATGTTTTCTCAGACTGTGGACTGTGTTATAGGTTTAGCTTCTTCTAATAGTTTAGAATTCCCATTTAAACATATCTTAGATGTGTGGCTCAGTGAGTCTCTTGACACGAAGTTCCTCGTAAACAATGTAAACAAACTAAATTCATTTTGTAAAGATAATACTAAATGCATTTAAGCCCGGATAAATAGGTAAGTTTGCGTTAGGAAGGGCATCCAGCGTAAACACTTGTGCCAAGTCAAACATGCGGATCACGAATACAGATGATCCGCGAGACTAAATTCTCTATTCTGATTGGCCCAAACTGGGGCGATATGATAATAATACTTTCCCTCACTTGTTGCTCCGCCCCAAACTCTCAGGTTAAAACAGCAACTTGTACTCAGTAAACGCCGGAAGAGCAGGAGGATTTGGATCTGTTTTACCGAGTAAACCGAGTTAAATACCGGGTTAAAGAGAGTTAAAATGTAAGTTGAATATAATATTAGAGGAAAGTGTAGAGGAAGTGAATGATGGCGCGCTGCAGATCAGTAATTAAAGCTCTGATCTTTCTTCTATTTACTCTTCAGCTTTCATCAGCAGGTGAGCAGTGTTGGGTAAAGTTACGTTCATGGGCGTAAATTTCATTTAACAGTAGGGGGGATATTACATATAAAATTTCTCATGAGCAATTTTTGAAGGGGGACACAAATAATACAGTCAAATTGTACTTACAGTATAAAGACACAGTGTCCCCACAGTGAAAAACTTTGTTTCTATCATTATTATTGTAGCACAGAGACTGCGTCAATTACAATCATAATTCAAAGTGCTTTACGTAAATAAAGTAAAACTATCATAAAAAAAATAATCACAACAATAAAAACAAGGAATTAAAAAATGTTTAACATTTTATTTACAAATGAATGAAGACATTTAAGAACAGAATAGAAATTGATTATAAAATTACAGTGTGGTGTTCAGATGTAGCACAGTGCTCATTTAGTAAATGCACAGATAAACAATATGCTAATTATGTGTTAATGTTAAATTAACATTATCGTCCCAAATAAAACACTGCATGAGAAACGGCTTTGGTGTGGAAGTGTCAGTGTGCTATGCTACAAGCTACTGTACACAAGCTAACGTTCACTAGATAAGTGATATTTTAATCACTAATAGAGCAGATTCATGGACAATTACATACGTAATCAGCATTTCTTCCGCAACTAATTTATGAATGAGTCTAAATCATCTACATTAAAGAGAATCGCTTTATTTAAAGTGATTAAAATACACTAGTTAATGGAGTTAAACATTAATTGAGCCGCAGACACACACCTGACTCGTGTGTGTAGTGAAGGTGAGATGAACACACACCTGACTCGTGTGTGTAGTGAAGGTGAGATGAACACACACCTGACTTGTGTGTGTAGTGAAGGTGAGATGAACACACACCTGACTCGTGTGTGTAGAGTAGGTGAGATGAACACACACCTGACTCGTGTGTGTAGAGTAGGTGAGATGAACACACACCTGACTCGTGTGTGTAGAGTAGGTGAGATGAACACACACCTGACTCGTGTGTGTAGAGTAGGTGAGATGAACACACACCTGACCTGTGTGTGTAGAGAAGGTGAGATGAACACACACCTGACTCGTGTGTGTAGAGAAGGTGAGATAAACACACACCTGACTCGTGTGTGTAGAGAAGGTGAGATAAACACACACCTGACTCGTGTGTGTGAAGGTGAGATGAACACACACCTGACCTGTGTGTAGAGAAGGTGAGATGAACACACACCTGACTCGTGTGTGTAGAGAAGGTGAGATAAACACACACCTGACTCGTGTGTGTAGAAGGTGAGATGAACACACACCTGACTCGTGTGTGTAGAGAAGGTGAGATGAACACACACCTGACTCGTGTGTAGAGAAGGTGAGATGAACTGGGAAAGCAGGCAGTGGGTCAAACCACTGTGAGGAAGGGAAGGGGGGAACTCAACTGTTTCTAAATGCAGTTTTGCGGGTTTTTTTCCTACTTACACAATTATTTTAGGTATACATACATATATTTTTATATAATAGGGAATACATATAATGGAGAGTGCGATTTAAAAAAAAAAAAATTTTTTTGGGGGACAACCTCGGATGGGGGGCATGTCCATCACAGTGATGTAATGCTCTGGTTTGCCATCTCCGCTTCTGACCAGCTTCTGTTCCTTGGCTCGCACGTGTGACTGCGCGATTCTACGTTCATTTTAATTCAGTATTGATTTTTTATGCAAAATAATTTAACTGAAAAGTAACTCGCATTACTTTTTTTAAAAAGTAACTCAGATATTAATGTGTACATTTATAAAGTAACGCGCTACTTTACTCGTTACTCCAGAAAAGTCATATTATTACGTAACGCACGGTATTTGTAACACGTTACCCCAACACTGCAGGTGAGTTCTGTCATCTTTACTGTCTGTACATTTATTTACAAACACTATTCCAAAAAAATGGGGACGCTGTGTAAAATATAAATACAAACTTAAACTGAATTCAGATCTTATAAATCCATAATTTTACTCACAATACACCTAAAAACATAAGGGGTGGTCACGTGACCCTGAACAAGATGGCAGCTTATAGTTTTGTTTCGCTTTGAAAAACCCGCCGGATGTGAAAGAGAAGGAGAAGAAGAAGAGGCTGGTGTTGGTGCTGGTGCTGGTGCTGGCCTACAATCACACTTCACTTATTTGGAGTGAAAGTAGTGTCCTAACCCTCTCCCTACCCTGCTAGATTGTGTTGAGGGACAGTTGGGAAATGAATGCTTCCTCTGCTGCAGTCCATATTGTTTATGTGTAGGAGAGCTGGTTATATTATACAGTTCTTTTGTATTGATCTATTCTTGCCTTCCAGATTTGTTAATTGTGTAAGATCCTGTGAAATTGGTCCAGTGGTTCTTTCGGACCACAACCCAGTGCATTTACATTTAACACAATTTACAACCCCCAAATCTTCTTACTGGAAATGTAACAGTTCTTTCCTTAATGATGCTTTCTACCAGTTTCTTAAAGGAAATTATGCCAGTACTGGCAGGATAATGAATTCTGTCCAGTAAGCAGCACCACCAAGTGGGACGCAGCATACACCACCTTAAGGGACCACACACACACACACACACACACACACACACACACACACACACACACACACACACACACACACACAGTTTATCAGTATTATGTACTGGACTTGAAAAAAAAAAAATATGGCATTTTAGAATTAGCAGCTAAATAAACAGTCGACTATATAAATATATATATATATATATATATATATATATATATATATATATATATATATATATATATATAAATATGAAGCATATGTACAGTGAATAAATATAAGGCAGTAACAGTGCAGAGACATATGGACATCATTAAGAAGTACAGGAATGGTTCTTAAGGCTGTGGCATTGAAGAGTAATTAGCAAGTCGAATAAACAGTCTACTAAACATATATACAGGGAGTGCAGAATTATTAGGCAAGTTGTATTTTTGAGGATTAATTTTATTTGAGGATTTAATTTGAACAACAACCATGTTCTCAATGAACACAAAAAACTCATTAATATCAAAGCTGAATATTTTTGGAAGTAGTTTTTAGTTTTAGCTATTTTAGGGGGATATCTGTGTGTGCAGGTGACTATTACTGTGCATAATTATTAGGCAACTTAACAAAAAACAAATTTATACCCATTTCAATTATTTATTTTTACCAGTGAAACCAATATAACATCTCAACATTCACAAATATACATTTCTGACATTCAAAACCAAACAAAACAAATCAGTGACCAATATAGCCACCTTTCTTTGCAAGGACACTCAAAAGCCTGCCATCCATGGATTCTGTCAGTGTTTTGATCTGTTCACCATCAACATTGCTTGCAGCAGCAACCACAGCCTCCCAGACACTGTTCAGAGAGGTGTACTGTTTTCCTCCTTGTAAATCGCACATTTGATGATGGACCACAGGTTCTCAATGGGGTTCAGATCAGGTGAACAAGGAGGCCATATCATTAGATTTTCTTCTTTTATACCCTTTCTTGCCAGCCACGCTGTGGAGTACTTGGACGTGTGTGATGGAGCATTGTCCTGCATGAAAATCATGTTTTTCTTGAAGGATGCAGACTTCTTCCTGTACCACTGCTTGAAGAAGGTGTCTTCCAGAAACTGGCAGTAGGACTGGGAGTTCAGCTTGACTCATCCTCAACCCGAAAAGGCCCCACAAGCTCATCTTTGATGATACCAGCCCAAACCAGTACTCCACCTCCACCTTGCTGGCGCCTGAGTCGGACTGGAGCTCTCTGCCCTTTACCAATCCAGCCACGGGCCCATCCATCTGGCCCATCAAGACTCACTCTCATTTCATCAGTCCATAAAACCTTAGAAAAATCAGTCTTGAGATATTTCTTGGCCCAGTCTTGACGTTTCAGCTTGTGTGTCTTGTTCAGTGGTGGTCGACTTTCTGCCTTTCTTACCTTGGCCATGTCTCTGAGTATTGCACACCTTGTGCTTTTGGGCACCCAGTGATGTTGCAGCTCTGAAATATGGCCAAACTGGTGGCAAGTGGCATCTTGGCAGCTGCACGCTTGACTTTTCTCAGTTCACGGGCAGTTATTTTGCGCCTTGGTTTTCCACACGCTTCTTGCGACCCTGTTGACTATTTTGAATGAAACGCTTGATTGTTCGATGATCACGCTCAGAAGCTTGGCTATTTTAAGACTGCTGCATCCCTCTGCAATATATCTCACTATTTTTGGCTTTTCTGAGCCTGTCAAGTCCTTCTTTTGACCCATTTTGCCAAAGGAAAGGAAGTTGCCTAATAATTATGCACACCTGATATAGGGTGTTGATGTCATTAGACCACACCCCTTCTCATTACAGAGATGCACATCACCTAATATGCTTAATTGGTAGTAGGCTTTCCAGCCTATACAGCTTGGAGTAAGACAACATGCATAACGAGGATGATGTGGTCAAAATACTCATTTGCCTAATAATTCTGCACTCCCTGTATATACAGTGGAACCCGGTTATCTCGACCTCGGTTACCTCGACAACCCTATTAAGTCGACGTTTTTGAAGTGGAACCGCCAAATTCTCGCTTTTTCTAAGCATTTTTTATCGGTTATGTCGACTTTTTTTATGTCGCCGAACCCTGATATCTCGAGCACAAGGGGGAAAAATTTGCCATTTAACATCGGTTATCTCGGTGCAGCAGCAGAAGAACTCGCGGAAGTGGCGGAAAAATCAAGTCTTACAGCTGCTCCAGGTGTTGTATTGTATACTGGTGAATCTCTGCTGTTAGTTAGTGCACATATGCCTTTTGTTGCACTTTGGGAAGAAAAGCGCAGCCGTTGAGAGAGTGCCGGTGGGAAGACACGTACCGGGATACGCATGCGCGATAACAACGACCGCCGTGAACCAACATATACCAACAATAACGGACAGTGAGAGTGTGGAAGTTAAAATAGGAGCTGGTGATGATGCTAAACAAATCGCAGCAACGCTGTTGTGTAAAAAAACCCTCCAAAAACACGTGCATGCACATTCTCATTTATTAACGCACATCATGTACATAAAGAAATTTTAAGCACGTTAATATACTGCCGCCATTTTGATTTTCGTTTATCTCGATCATCGGTTACCTCAATGCTTTTTGGCGACCCCTAGGACATCGATATAACGGGTTCCACTGTAGTTATATATATATATATATATATATATATATATATATATATATATATATATATATATATATATATACATACACACAGGTTATGTACACAAATGAATGTGAAATGTTGGGCAGAATGTACAGTAATGATAAAGATACATACAGATATAAAAGTGCAGATGTTCTGAGGAGTGAAAAAGATATTCTATGTAGTATGTACATGTATTGTACAGAGGTTATATACAGTCTTTTGTTTATGTTTGTTTTGTAGTGATTTAGCGGTGTAGTGTTGAGTTCAGTAGTGTGATGGTGGATGTTGTGTAGTGATTAGCGGTGTAGTGTAGAGTTCAGTAGTGTGATGGTGGATGGAAAAAAGCTGTCCCTGAACCTGCTGGTTCTGGTGCGTAAGTTCCTGTATCTCCTTCGTAATGGAAGGAGGTTAAACAGTTTATGACTGGGATGTGAAGAGTCCTTGATGATGCTGTGAGCGCTGCGCAGACATCTGCTGTGGTGAAGGTGTTCACTGGCAGGTAGTTGGGTGCCAGTGATGCGTTGGGCGGTTTTGACCACCCTTTGCAGGGCTTTATGTTCACACACAGTAGAGCCTCCGTACCATACGGTGATGGAGTTGGTCAGGATGCTCTCAATGATGCAGCGGTAGAAGCTCGTTAAAATTCCCCGGGGACAGATGAGATTTCTTGAGACTTCTCAAGAAGTACAGGTGCTGTTGTGCTTTTTTAACCAGGGCTGAAGTATTCTGCTGCCATGTCAGATCCTCAGAGATGTGAACTCCAAGGAACTTAAAGCTGGAGACTCGTTCTACCTCAGCTCCATCAATGTTGACTGGTAGATGTCTCCTGCTGTTGGATTTCAAAGTCCACAATGAGCTCTTTAGTCTTCGTGGCGTTGAGAGTCAGTTTGTTGGTAGCACACCACGCTGCTAGATTATGGATCTCTTCCCTGTAGGCCGATTCGTCATTGTTGTCAATCTGGCCAACCACGATGGTGTCATCTGCATACTTGATGAAGATGTTGGAGTTATACAGAGGAGCACAATCGTGGGTGAACAGGGAGTAGAGCAGTGGGCTCAGAACACAGCCCTGCGGTATGCCAGTGTTCAGAATGAGGGTTGAGGATACCTGGTTGCCCAACCTGACAGATTGAGGTCTGTTGGTGAGAAAGTCCGGAATCCATCTGCAAGTGGAGGTGCAGATACCCAGTTCACTGAGCTTAGTGATCAGTACAGTGGGGAGGACTGTATTGAACGCAGAGCTAAAGTCAATGAACAGCATTCTGATGTATGTGTTGCTTTTATCCAGGTGGGTGAGAGCAGAATGAAGAGCTGTGGAAACTGCATCCTCTGTTCACCTGTTCCGGCGATAGGCAAACTGGTGTGGGTCCAGTGTAGGTGGTAGGCCCGCAGTGAGGTCATTCAGGACCAGTTTCTCAAAGCACTTCATAGCAATGGGGGTGAGTGCAACTGGGCGAAAGTCATTCACGCATTTAGCAGCTGAGTGCTTAGGCACTGGTATGATAGTAGTGGTCTTCAGGCATGTTGGTACCGTGGCTTGGGCCAGTGACAGATTGAAAATGTCAGTAAAAACCTGTGCCAGTTGTCCAGCACATGCTCTGAGAACACGTCCCGGTATGCCATCTGGGCCAGCTGCCTTTCGTGCATCCACTCTGCTGAACACTGAATAGACGTCCGTTGTTGAGATTGAAAGTGGGCTGTAAGCAGTAGAAGAGTCCGTGGTTGGTGTAAAATGTCCTGTGCTTTGGTCAAAACGAGCAAAAAGTGATTGAGCTTGTCCAGTTGGAAGGCACAGTTGGTTGGTTGAGTTCGAGCTGTAGGTTTGTAGTCCGTGATTGACTGGATGCCTTTCCACATGCGTCTGGGGTCAGAAGTGGAAAGTGCTCTTCTATGTGGAGTTTGAATGTGAGTTTTGCTTTCCTGATGCCCCTTTTCAGGTTGGCCCTGGCTCTGTTGTAGTCCTCTGCACTGCCAGATTTAAAGGCAGCATCTCTTGCTTTCAACAGGAGACGGACTTCAGAGTTCATCCATGGCTTCTGGTTTGAAAGCATTTCACGTGTGTGACATTGTCAATGAATGTGTTAATATGGTCCAAAACAGATGATGTGTAACTGTCCATGTCTGTGTGAGAGTCCAGTGTGGCCTGTGAGGCGAACATGTTCCAGTCAGTATCCTGAAACTGAAAATAGCCCCTCTGGCCATACCTTTACTGTCCTCACAGCTGGTTTCACACGTTTGATCAGTGGTGTGTATTTGGGTAGCATGAACAAAGAGAGGTGATCAGACTGACCCAAGTGGAGGAGGGTATGTTTGTGTACACCTGGTCCAGTGTTTTGTCCTCTGGTGGAGCAGGAGACATTGCGGTGAAATTTTGAAAACAGATCTCAGGTTGGAGTGGTTGAAATCTCCAGCAACAATGATAGCTCCTTCAGGATGTGCAGACTGCTGTTTGCTGATAGCTGCATGCAGTTCCTCCATAGCTAGCTTAGCATTAGCATCTGGCGAAATGTACACTGCAGTCACAACAATGGCTGAGAATTATCTCGGTAAATAAAAGCTTCTGCACTTAATCATCAAATACTCTAAATGAACAGAGTGAGGACTTTCAGTAACAGTAGAGTCCATGCACAGACCTCCACCTCTGCGCTTATTAGAGTCCTCTGCCGTCCTGTCCGCCCGAAAAACACTGGGACACCCGAGCTCAATGGCGCTGCTGGGAATGTTGTTGTTGAGCCATGTTTCCGTAAAAATCAGTAAATGATCATCTTAAAATTATTTTTAACTGATTCGATACCAGTTGAAATGAAATATTTGTGATATTTGTGCATCCAATCTGATATTGTAGTTTGTAAATATTTGTCTTTTCAGTAAAATAAATAAATAAATAAATAAATATTATAATCTAAATGTTATTTTTACTAATTCAGAGAATAAATTCAGAATTCACGATTATTATTTCTGTATATTTTCAGATGTAAATAAACTGTTAAATTGTGATTGGTATGTTTATGGATGGAAATTGAAGTGATTTAGAGCAGATAGAGGAAGATGATGATGATGATGAGGATGAGGAGGGTGATGATGAAGATGAAGAGTGAACATTTCAAATACAATAAGCCATCTTTGTTTTTGTAATAAAATAACAATTGTTGTGGTCAGTAAATTCAAATATCATACAAAAAAAAAAATCACATTTGTATTTGGTAATTTATTGTGATTTTTAATTTATTTTAAAGACCAGTAAACACTTCAGTTTCCAAAATATATACTTTTCTGTTAATAATCTTATGTCAGGCTTCACAGATTTATTATTATTATTATTATTATTATTATTATAGCGGATCGGTCGAGGCCCGGGTTAACAACGACCGCCACAGGTATCATTAGCTGACAGGGTACCGGTGTAAATTGTGCTACTGTTGGCTGAAGGAGGAGAAGGAGAGGAGGAAGACGTCTACAGAGACGGCAGAAAAAAGGGAAGTGTAGGAGAGTGGAGGTTCAGGTTGGTACTTTAAATGTTGGTACTATGACGGGTAAAGGAAGAGAGGTAGCTGATATGATGGAGAGGAGAAAGGTAGAGATGTTGTGTGTTCAGGAGACCAAGTGGAAAGGGAGTAAGAGCAGGAACATTGGAGATGTTTAAACTGTTTTATCATGGTGTGGATGGAAAGAGAAATGGTGTAGGGGGGATTCTGAAGGAAGAGTACAGTAAGAGTGTAGTGGAGGTGAAGAGAGTTTCTGATAGGGTGATGTACGTGAAGCTGGGAGTTGAAGGGATGATGATAAATGTCATCAGTGCTTCTGCTCCACAAGTGGGTTGTGAGATGGAGGAGAAGGAAAAATTAGATAAAGTGGTAGAAGGTGAACCTAGAAATGAAAGATTGGTGATTGGTGCAGACTTTAATGTGCATGTAGGTGAAGGGAACAGAGGTGATGAGAAGGTGATAGTAGGTATGGCCTTAAGGAGAGGAATGTGGAAGGGCAGATGGTGGTAGATTTCACAAAAAGGATGGAAATGGCAGTGGTGAACACGTATTTTGAGAAGAAGGAGGATCATAGGGTGACGTATAAGAGTGGAGGAAGGTGCACACAGGTGGACTATGTGCTATGCAGGAGATGCAGCCTGAAGGAGATTGGAGACTGTAAGGTGTTGGCAGGGGACAGTGTAGCTAGACAGCATCAGATGGTGGTCTGTAGGATGGTTTTGGCGGTGAAGAAGAATAGGAGGAGAGTGAGGACTGAAAGAAGAATAAGATGGTGGAAACTGAAGGAGGAAGAGTGTAGTGTGAGGTTCAGGGAAGAGGTCAGAGAGAGGCTCGGTGGTGGTAAAGAGGTGCTGGATGATTGGGCAACTACTGCAGGAGTGATGAGGGAGACAGCTAGAAATGTACTTGGTGTAACATCTGGAAATAGAAAGCAAGACAAGGAGACGTGGTGGTGGAATGAGGAAGTGCAGGAGAGCATAAGGAGAAAGAGGTTGGAGAAACAGAAGTGGGATAGACAGAGTGATAAGAAAAGTAGGCAGGAGTACAAGGAGATGCGGCAGCAGGTGAAGAGGGATGTGGTGAAAGCCAAGGAAAAGGCATATGAGGAGCTGTAGGAGAAGTTGGACACTAAGGAAGAAGAAAAGGATTTGTAGCGATTGGCCAGGCAGAGGGACCGAGCTGGGAAGGATGTGCTGCAAGTTAGAGCAGTAAAGGATGGAGAGGGAAATGTGTTGACTAGTGAGGAGAGTGTGTTGAGAAGGTGGAGGGAGTATTTTGAGCAGCTGATGAATGAGGAAAATCACAGAGAGAGAAGGTTGGATGATGTGGAGTTGGTGAAGCAGGATGTAGATAGGATTAGTAAGGAGGAAGTAAGAGCAGCGATTAAGAGGATGAAGAGTGGAAAGTCGGTTGGACCAGATGACATACCTGTAGAAGCATGGAGATGTCTAGGAGAGATGCAGTGGAGTTTTTAACCAGATTGTTTAACAGGATTTTGGAAGGTGAGAAGATGCCTGAGGAATGGAGAAGGAGTTTGCTGGTACTGATCTTTAAGAATAAGGGAGATGTGCAGACCTGCAGTAACTACAGGGGAATAAAGTTGATCAGTCACACCATGAAGTTATGGGAAAGAGTAGTGGAAGTCAGGCTGAGAGAAGAGGTGACCATCTGTGAGCAACAGTATGGTTTCATGATGAGGAAGAGCACCACAGACGCATTATTTGCTTTGAGAATGTTGATGGAGAAGTATAGAGAAGGTCAGAAGGAGCTGCATTGTGTGTTTGTGGATTTAGAGAGAGCATACGACAGGGTGGAGAGAGGAGTTGTGGTATTGTATGAGGAAGTCTGGTGTGTCAGAGAAGTATGTGAGGGTGGTGCAGGACATGTATGAGGACAGTGTAACAGCAGTGAAGTGTGCAGTAGGAACAACAGACTGGTTCAAGGTGAAGGTTGGACTGCATCAAGGATCGGCCCTGAGACATGGTGGTATGGAGACGGATGATCCGCTGTGGAGACCCCTAATGGGAGCAGCCGAAAGAAGAAGAAGATTATTATTATTATTATATGATTTATAGATGTTTCTCAGAGTACAATAATAATAAAGTGATGAATGTACAGTGATGTGTTTTAGTATCAGATGATTATAGGATTAAAATCATTAATATAAGACTTCATAATAAAAGCAGAGTGTGTGTAGAGTGAGAGAGTGTAAGTGTAAGACTGTATTTTTCGGACTATAAGTCGCTACTTTTTTCCCCATGTTTTGAACCCCGCGGCTTAAACAATGAAGCGGTTAATTTATGGATTTTTCCTGGGTTTTTCCCGGTTTCACAAACTTCAAGCCAAAAAACTGAACCCCATAACATTAGACCAATAAAATGTCCGAACGGAAACGAAAAAAACGCACTTCACCTGTGTTCTGAGCTGCACGGCATCGGGAGAAAAACTTTCACCGGTGGCGCATGACGATGACAAAAGATAAACTCCCCAGAGAAATACAGTGGTACCTTGACCTACGAGTTTAATTGGTTCCGTGGACGAGCTCATATCTCAATTTGCTCGCACATCAAATCAGTTTTCATATTAAAAATACTTAAAATGGCATTAATCCGTTCCAACCCTCAAAATGACCCCGTTTTTATGTTTTATGTTATTAAATTGGAAAATACATTTCTAAATAACAAATCTTGTATAAAAACATAATAAAAGAGTATGTAAAGATGTAATAAAGCTTTATTCAGTGTATTTTCCTTGGAGAGGAGACGACTTGAGCTAACGGAAACGCCGGCGGGGTGTGTGTGTGTGTGCGCGCGTGCGTGCAAGTGTGTGTGTGTTGTATTAGTATGTTAATGTGTGTGTTTATTATTTGACAGTGAAACACTCTCTGCAGTACGTCTACACTGCAGTTACACCAGGAATAAATTTCCCAGAGTTCACTGTTGTTGGTCAGGTGGATGGACAGCAGATTGAATATTACGACAGTAACCTCAGGAAAATGATCCCAAAGACAGAGTGGATCCAAAACAATGAGGGAGAAGATTACTGGAACAGACAGACACAGATTATGCAGATGCATCAGGAGAGCTTCAAAGTCAACGTGGCAACTCTAATGCAGCGCTTCAATCAGACTACAGGTATACACACACACACACACACACACACATATATTCACATTGTGGCAGTTTATAAAAAAATATGAAGAATATATTTTTTCCTTATAAAAGTTAAAACCTGGAAAAAAAAGTCATCATTATCATCACTGTTTATTTAAACTTTATTTACAAATAGAAAATAAATAAATAAATATAGATTTATATAAATATAAAGTTTAATATCAGATATTTAATATCAGATGAATAAAACAGAATAAAAAAGATTACACACACACACACACACACACACACACACACACAGAGTGGAGACGTAAACACACACTTACAAATAAACATACGCACATTTTAGAAGGTTGGTTCAGCAATGTTCACCAGCTGACTGAATGTGATTACTCCAGATTTAAGAAGGGTTTACGTCTAGACGTGTTCTGTGGATCAGTGGTTCCTCCAGCAGCCAGCAGAGGGAAGCAGCATTTGATTTTTATCAAAGTCTCTTCAAAATCTGGAGACACGAGACATCAAGTCTTTTTGGGTCCATCAGAAATAAAGTTTTTTCAGTTTTAGATGTTCCAGAGTCTTTAGAATCACACTGGTGACTGTGTTCCAGCTGAAGCAGGTTGAGCTCCAGGAACTTGTGTAGAAAGTTGAGATGAAATGCAGTGATCCTGCTCTGTAGGTGCACTAAACCCTGACCACCGTCTTCTTGAGGAACATAGAGAAGCTTCACGGTAACCAGTGCAGTTTGTCCCAGAACAAGTCCACTAGTATCACTTGGATTTCTTCTCCCAGCTCTAGTTTCAGGTGGACACGGGTGATGTTCTACCACAGAGAGGAGACTGCTGGATCATTAATAATCAGTACACGACCTTCTACATGACATTCTGAAACAGAACCATTTTTCCACAAGTCCTGTTATCTGTTCAGTGGTTCCTTCCCAGTTCTTTTGGATGAAGGATTCGTTTCCTTGGTACACGTTCAAGTATTTAAACCTTCTCTTGTCCAGACACGTCTTTCTGGGAGTGTTGGTGTGTTTCTTCACCACTTTCCAGTTTCTTTTTCTCCAGTTGACTTTTGTAGAAGAGATTTTTCTCATGGTCATTCAGCAGTCATGTTAATGATGTTCCTCACCGTGTTTGTTCATCATCAGGACGATGTCACCAGCATACGCCCAAAGACGAGATGTTTTTCCTCTCAGTTCATTTCTCAGTGTGTGAAGCAGGAGTTCAGTAGCTTTAGCATGTAGCATCTCTGATGGTGAGCATCATCTCACTCTCCTGTGGCCTTCTCAAGAGTGTTTAAGCCTCCGTTCACTTTTAACACACTTTTAACATCATTGTGTAGAACTTTAATTTATTTTAATTAAATCAGGTTTACGCAATCTCCCACGACGACACAGAGGATGTGAAGAAGCAGCATGTAGCCGAACGCAGACGTGAGAAAAGATTCAGACGTTTCACTTCCGTCATTGTTTATCAGAATAAGCAGTTTTGGCATGAAGGGTGTGAGGAGAAGGTTGATGTGGTATTTGCCTCTGTTCTCTCCAGGAGTGGGAAGATCTCATTGGTTGTAGTTTATTTATTGCAACATTGTTCTGGTTTGTCATTTTCTATTCTGGATCTCTCCATCATTTTTTCTTTTCTTTTCTGACATGGACACACGCTCATAACGTGCTCTGCTTGTCCACAACCAAACATCTAATCCAGACACAGATTATATTAATCAAATCCATCCATTGTGAAAGTTAATGTATATTCAAGTCCTGGTTTCTTCTTTTTCTTCTTCTTACTTCAGGATCATGGATGTAAATCTTCTAAAAGACACTATGTTTCTCACTCAGTCCCACTTAATGAAAGGGGAACTTCAGAGAAAGTGACTGTTTTCGAAGAGGTTGCCAGCACTCGTACATTGCAGCAAAAACCTTCAATATAAAGTGTTTGATAGAATAAGCTAACGCTATGCTAATTACTCCGTGTGTGTGTGTGTGTGTGTGTGTGCAGGAGTTCACACAGTACAGAAGATGTACGGCTGTGAGGTTGATGATGACGGCACTGTTAGAGGATATGAGCAGTTTGGTTATGATGGAGAAGATTTTATCAGTTTTGATCTGAAGACTCTGAGTTGGGTCGCTACCACACGTGAGTCTGTGATCACCAAGAACAAGTGGGATCCAAATACTGGCTTTAATAAGAATGAGGAGAATTACCTGAAGAACATCTGTCCTGAGTGGCTACAGAAATACCTGACTTACGGCAAACACACTCTGGAGAGGAAGGTAACGTGTGTTCCTGCACCACACACACACACACACACACACACACACACACACACTCTCTCTGTCTCTCTCTCTCTCTCTCTCTCACACACACACACAAAACACACAAACATTTTCTCTCTCTCACACACACACACACACACACACACACACACACACACACACACACTCTCTCTCTGTCTCTCTCTCTCACTCACACACACAAAACACACACAAACACTTTCTCTCTCTCTCTTTCTCTCTCTCTCACACACACACACACTCTCTCTCTCTCTCTCTCTCTCTCTCTCTCTCTCACACACACTCTCTCTGTCACACACAAAACACACACAAACACTTTCTCTCTCTCTCTCTCTTTCTCTCTCTCACACACACACTCTCTCTCACACACACACACACACACACACACACGTCGTTAGTTAGCATAGCATTAGCACACTATCAAGCACAGCTAATTTTATTCTTTTATATATATATATATATATATATATACACTCACACTCGTTCTCTTTCTCTCTCTCTCTCTCTCTCTCTCACACACACACACACACACACACACACACACACACACACACAAACAGATAATTTTCATGTGACTTCTGGAAGCTCATTGAGTTCATTAATGTAAAATAAAATCTATTCAGTAAAGTTATAAAGTGTAAACACACATTACACACTTTATAGCTTTACTGACTTATAATTCATTATATTTATTACAGAAATCTCCAAAATACATCAGTAAAATGGAGAAAATTCTGCTCAGAGCTGCAGCCAGTGATTATATTAATAATCAATTCATCACATTATTATTTTTCAATTAGTCAGATAAAACAAATTACTTTTTTATCATTAGATGTTTTGCTTTTTATTATTATAACTGTATAAACCTTCATTCAGGGTGTTTCTATATAAAAGTGTAGTTTAAAATGTAAAAGTCTCATATTGAGATTAATCTTTAATTTTGATATTTTAAAGCGTGTAGTTGCTGCTTGTTGAGTGAATGAGGGAATTTCTGCTTTATTCACTTCTGCTGAGTTTCTTTAATTCTGTAAACAAACAAAAATATAAAACAGCATTTGAGTATAAAAGATGAAGAGATTTGTGTAAATCAACATTTGTATTGTTTTTAATGATAAATACAGACGACAAATTAACAATCAAACTTAAAAAATCAACATAAAATATAATACAACATAATAATAATAATACGACATTTCGTTTATTTTTAAAATTTTATTTAGAATATATAATTAATTACTTTTAATAATTAATAATGAAATGATTTGCATATGTTTATATATACAAGTAAAAAGTGCTGCTTTACTGCTGCTGTTATTTGCTGCTTTTAGATTTGGTGTTTAATTGAATGATCACGATGTTGTGAGTGAACTGATCATGTGACCTGATGATCGCGAGTGATGACGGAACAGATCCAGTGCGACTTTCCTGAAGTTACAAACACACACTTTACACAATATCACTTCATTAAACTACACCATTTACACATGATGAGGATTCTAGAGTTTTTACTCCCCGTGCTGATGTTCCACCTTCATCCCTCACAACACTGTGTTTTCTTTTCCTGCTGCTGGTTGACCCCCGAACTCTCCACCATTTCCTGTTATTTTACATCACACTGAACGCTGAGCAGCCAAACTGATCAATATCCAATAACCACATCCAATCAATAACCACATCCAATCAATATCCACATCCAATCAATACCCACATCCAATCAATAACCACATCCAATCAATAATCACATCCAATCAATAATCACAACCAATCAATAATCACATCCAATAAATAACCACATCCATTCAATAACCACATCCAATCAATAATCACAGCCAATCAATAACCACATCCACTGGTCAATAACCACATCCAATCAATAACCACATTCACTGATCAATAACCACATCCAATCAATAACCACATCCAATCAATAACCACATCCAATCAATAACCACATTCACTGATCAATAATTTCATTATCAATTATACTGATTATTAGTTTCAGCTTCACTTCTGATAGAAACTTAACCAGGATTTTAGTGAAGTGCAGATTACAACCAGTATTGTTCATGAGAATTACTGTGTGTGTGTGTGTGTGTGTGTGTGTGTGTGTGTGTGTGTGTGTGTGATTTATAATTACAAAAATAATGGTGATTAAATATTCATGTCTCTGCAGATCGTCCTGAGGCGTCTCTGTTCCAGGAAGAAATTTCTTCTCCAGAGGTGGTGTGTCATGCTACAGGTTTCTTCCCTAAAGCACTGATGATCTCCTGGCAGAAGGACGGACAGGACGTGTATGTGGATGTGAAGCTCAGAGAGACGTTACCCAACCAGGATGGAAGCTTCCAGAAGAGGAGCATTCTGAAAGTCTCAGCTGAGGAGCTGCAGAAACACACCTACACCTGTGTGATTGAGCACAGCAGCTTGGAGAAGGATTTAGTGCTGCCTGTGAGCGAGAGACGAATCCTGAGAGGTCGGAGAAACACTTTCCTATAAATCTACACATTTACAGAGTGAACACTGATTTACTGATGCAGCAGATAATAAACACTCTGTGATGATTTAACAGGTGAAGGATCAGATGGAGGACTGATTGGGATCATCGTTGGTGTGGTCGTAGCTCTCGTTGTTCTTGTTGCTGTTGTGGCTGGAATTGTGGTCTGGAAGAAGAAGAACTCTGGTGAGTGGAGAAAGGAAAACGTTTTCAGAGAACAGATTTACACTTTAATTCTTAAAAGTTTATTTAATGAATATTCCACATCTTTTTTAATTAATAAATTAGACACAACAACAATCTGATATTGATATTAATATGTGTGTTCATCATCTGTGTTTCAGGATTCAAACATGTTCCTGTTCCATCCAGAGCCTGTGAGTGAAACTTTATGATCCATAAATGATGTTTAAATCCACTACAGTGTTTATGTGCAGTGTTTTGATTTCACTTTGTGATGATTTGAATGTTTTACAGCCTCTGATGGAGATTCTTCCTCCAATAACTCCTAAAGTGTGAGAGTGTGTGATCCTGCTGCAGTGAGAGAGTAAGACATGATGATGTTTACACTGTAATCTGGAATATTAATCTGTGTGTGGAGGGAAAATCCAGCAGAAGAGTCTGTGTTCATATTAAATCTCTCCTCAAAACTCATCCTCTTTCTGTCTGTCTGTTTTTCTAGGAGAGGAGGAGAGGAAGAGGAGGATCATATACACACACACACACACACACACACACACACACACGCACACACGCACACACACACACCCTTTTCCACTTATAATTATTATATTCATTATATATTATTATAATTATAATTGTTTGCACTTATAGACTTTGGATTGCTTCATATATCATTGTTTCCCCCCCAATGGTGACCAACCCCTCAGTGGCACATTTCTCAAGGCACATTCTATCTGCCAATCTGCATTCGAGTTTGATGCGATGTTCTGTGTATAAATGGAGCATATTTTATTGTGAATCTGCTGTTACTACTCGTGTATTTTTGCTTGCTGTAATTGATTTCTGCAGACTTTGATTTTATATACACACCTGGTAATTACAGTGTGTTAAAAGTGTCACAGGTATGTAAACATTTATTTTTCATTACTCTGATTAATATTTCATATATTTGTTCTTTTTAGGACATGTTTTTTACTAGCAGTTCCACATTTACTATTTTTATCTCTGAGATATACACACATGCACACACAAAATTAAACTATTTTACTTATAAGTGCACTGCATGGAGAAACTGATAGAAGGTTACATGTAATATTACTTGTATAGATTGAAGTGAGATGTAAAACCTTTACAGGAGCTTCGGTACTGTTCAGGTTTGCTGTGGCGCTTAATGCTGCCTGTTATCAGTAATTATACTACATCATAAATTATAGCTCAGAATTACTTTTTTTTCTAGCATAACTTTCAAAATTAAACTGCCACTCCTTAGCTCTTTTACAACAATAATGACGCAAGTGATTCCTTAATTCTGATTGGTCAGAGTCTGATTTCTGTTCAGTCTCTAAATCTTGTAGTTTTCAATAGGATTGACTCATTAAATTGTTATTGTTTTTTTGTGTGTGTTATAAGGTGAATATGTGAAAAGTTGGACAATTAAACTTTAGGCACTGTATGGTAACATGAATGTTTTACTTGGTTCTTCTTCTTCTTCTTTCAAGAAGCTTTTATTGTCATTTCAACTATATATAGCTGACGCAGTACACAGTGAAATGAAACGACGTTCCTCCAGAACCCTGGTGCTACATAAACAACATAACGCTACATGACAGAAAAACACAGAGTTAAGGACTCAAAATCACCACTGCAAACAGGAAAGGGCTCAGAGTCGATCCTTGATGCAGTCCAACCTCCACCTTGAACCAGTCTGTTGTACCTACTGCACACTTCACTGCCGTCACACTGTCCTCATACATGTCCTGCTCCACCCTCACATACTTCTCTGACAAACCTGACTTCCTCATACAATACCACGACTCTCTACCCTGTCGTACGCTTTCTCTAAATCCACAAACACACAATGCAACTCCTTCTGACCTTCTCCATCAAAATTCTCAAAGCAAATAATGCATCTGTGGTGCTCTTTCTCAGCATGAAACCATACTGCTGCTCACAGATGGTCACCTCTTCTCTCAGCCTGGCTTCCACTACTCTTTCCCATAACTTCATGGTGTGACTGATCAACTTAATTCCCTGTATTTACTGCAGGTCTGCACATTTCCTTATGCTTAAAGATCAGTACCAGCACACTCCTTCTCCATTCCTCAGGCATCTTCTCACCTTCCAAAATCTTGTTGAACAACCTCCTCTCCATCATATCAGCTCCCTCTCTGCCTTTACCAGTCATAGTACCAACATTCAAAGTACCAACCTGAACCTCCACTCTCCTACACTTCTCCTTTCCCTGCCGTCTCTGTAGACGTCTTCCTCCTCTCCTTCTCCACCTTCACCCAACAGTAGCCCAATTTCTGATTTGTGATCTGCATATTTAATTTGGCACATGTTTTACACTGGATGTCCTTCCTAACACAACCCTCCCCATTTATCCGAGCTTGAGACCGGCATTAAGAGTGACCTGACTTGTGCAACACTAATGGCTGGGTTGCATGTTTTACTTGGTTAAATAACTAAGGAAAGAGCAGTGAGGAGAGGAGCTGTAGAAGGCAGGACACCACAAGAATAACCCAAAATCTTAGTATGATTCTAAGTGCAATGTCTAAAGAATATGCAGAAATGGGTCAAATAATGAGATTAAACAAATTGAAAGGTCACGAATATGTATACATGTTTTTGACCAGACATTATTACAATAGAAAAGTGGAGGGGTCATTAATTTCACACTTCAGTGATGCATCACAGACAGGAATCTCATACAGTGAGAGTGAATACTGTTAGTAAACCCAATAAACACAATTCAGCAACAACAAAAAAGCTTAACTCTTTTTAATAGTTTTGGTCGACCTTTCCTCACAATGTCCAGATTTTCTTGAAAAGTCCATCTTGAAAATGGCCTTGTAAATGTTTCTGCAACCAAATCAATTTCTTATCTGTCAGTCATTGTGGAATAATAATAATAAAAAAAACCAGCTATTAAATCAACATGAATATAGGACTTGAAAATGCAGATATTATTGTACGATTGCTAGATGTTGCCAAATCTGATAAGTTAAAGCAATATTATATTGTATAAAGTGAAATGACACAGGGAAAAAGTATTGAACTCACTAACTGAAATAAAATTTTGTTTAATACCTGATGGAAGAGCTTTTGCTTGTAGTGCCAGCTACAAGACACTTCCTGTATGAACAAACTAATCGCTCGCAGTGATCAGGTGGAATTTTGATCAATTATTCTATACAGATTTTCTTTACATCTTACAGTTTTTTTGGATTGCTTACACACTAAAATTAAAAGTAGTACACTATTAGCAAAACCTTACACTCAAGAGGCAAAACATCAGCCCATATTTGCACAACTATAAGCACAATGTCAAACCTCACACTTGTTGCACTTGTGTGATTTGCAAAACACTAAACACACTTAACATACATTACACACAAAAATCTATCATGAAGTCACTTCCTTGCAATACCAAAGCACTGACTGTCAAATTACTGCACCGTCCAACCAATTGGTTCAACACAGTCATCAGGTGTGCAAACACTTGTTTGCTTAATTACAGACACACCAATCAGGTGTATAAGCACTATAAAAAGCAGCAGGTGAGTTCACCGATCTTCAAGCACAAGGGTAGGAGTCAGAGAAAGAGTAAGACGAGGAGGAGAACAAGGAGGGGGACAAGGAGGAGGAGGAGGAGGAGGAGGAAGGGGAGGATGAGGAGTCAACAGAGGAGGAATCAACAGAGGAAGAGGAAGAGATGGAGACCATGCTGGAGGTAGAGGAAGAGGAAGAGTAAGAGGAAGACAAGTAGGTGCTCAAAGAGGACCGAATCTGACAAATGAGATCCGCACAACACTGGTTGACCACGTTGTCAACCACGGCCTGATGCTGAGGGGGGCTGGACTGCAAATACAGCCAAATCTAAGAACATTTCGACTGGAAAATAGGTATTGTAAAAATATCATCATATCAAAAACATCTGCACGGTTTCAGTAACTGCTCACAGTACTGTATTATATGAACTATCAGCACTTCTGTTTTCCTGTGAAATTACTGAACTATTGTATACTACACAATGTTGCATGACACTGTTCTTCAGAGAGTTTTACAAATGGATGGAGAGGAGATCCAGCATGGGTTCATTTATGTGGATGAGGCTGGGTTCAACCTGTCGAGAACACGAAGGAGGGGAAGAAACATCATTGGCCACAGGGCTATAGTCAATGTCCCAGGGCAACGTGGGGGTAATATAACACTCTGTGCAGCCATTACACAGAATGGGGTCCTCCACCGCCATGCCCATATGGGCCCTTACAACACAGCACTTATACTTACATTCTTGGACCGATTGCACAACATAACAGCAGCAAATCAAATCGATCATATGCAATACATTGTTGTCTGGGACAATGTGTCTTTCCACTGCTCTGCTCTGGTTCAGAACTGGTTTCAGCAACATCAACATACTCTCCATTTCTCAACCCTATAGAAGAGTTTTTCTCGGCATGGCGGTGGAAGGTATATGATCTCCGTCTCCAGGCTGAGGTACCCCTCATCCATCCATGGAGGAGGCCTGTGACCAGATGGAGGTAGCAGCAATTCAAGGATGGATTCATCATTCAAGACGTTCCTTTCCAAGGTGTCTTGCGAATGACAACATTGCCTGCGATGTTGATGAAATTCTCTGGCCAGATGCAGCTAGGCGAAGAGACAATGTCTAGTTTTTTTGTTATTTTTTTTCACAGTGAACTTACAGTACAATACGTGAAGTGACGTTTTGGTACAGTATTATGAATCTCCATGTCAACATTTTGGGCGTGTTAACAGATGAGTTTCTTCAGTCTGCAACATTGGTCTTGTGTAGTGTTTGGTGAATTTACATTATATTTGTACTTTATTGATAGTAGTCTACTCTAATCATAGGGAAGTAGAAGTGCTAAAAGTGTTTTAGGTTTATCACAGCAGAGTGTAACTCATGCAGACAGAGTATAGTAATGTGAAACGTGTGTTTCATATGGTAACAAAGTGTGGTTTTTACACAGAAGTGTATAGTTTTACAAGAGTGTTTAATTATGCAAGGATCTGTAGTGTTTGCTAATTGGGTGTGTGGTTGTGCTAATTGTGTGTAGTGTTTTGAAAACACGGGCCCTGTTTTGAAAATCGTGCTTAAGCAATCCAAAAAAACTGTAAATATTGAAGCCCTCTTGTGAATCTTGATCATTACCCCGTGAGGTAGGGGTGCTGCAGCGCCCCCTGTCTCGGAGCACAAGAAAAAATGGTGGTGCTGGGGGTGCGGTGTTAAAAATAAATCATTCAAATTTTGTAACAAAAATTACGAATTTTAATAACTTAAAAATTCATTGTATTAATTGAAAAAAAAATGCTTATGCCTACAATGACAATAAGCAAAACGTGTCCCGTGACCTCACCAATGTTCCAACTTTAGTTATTCAGAGAGGCAGTTGGGAAAAGAGTCTCGTTCATTCAATGTAAACTGGTTCAACAAATAGAGGTAGCTGCATTACACTGAGGAAGGTGATCGCCTTGTCTCTTTGCATTGATTTTTACGTTATCTTTCCTATGATTGGAGCAAAAATAGGTTGATTCAACATTAGCTAAATCTTAATAGAAAATAAATTTAAAAATTTAAAAAATTTAAAAAATGACATTTTTTGTTGATAAAATTTGTATGCTTGCGTTCAGGTGTGGGTAAACCTTTTTGTAACCCCTGAACCTACACTAACACAGCTGAGTTTGATTTGCACAGTTAAACTACAGTACTTTACTTTAAATCAGCTGCTGCCTTGCCTTTAAGTGTACTGTTCTTTTTTAAATATGCAATTTTTTTCTGTGTCATTCTTTCATATTAATTATAATTCTTTATGAATTTTAATATCTTAATTTCTTTATCTCTGTAGATTTGTGAGTTAAAACCAAAATCTCGTTCAAACATTTTATGTGAACTGCTGCATTGGAACTGTGTAAAAACAGTTTTTTACAACCTGACTCCTGTTTAGATGCTTTCAACAAGGAACAAAAATATATTTTTCTCATAAAATTATTACAATTATTTAATTGTATAATATTTAGGCATATATGCGTGCTGTGGAATATAAAGGTTTATAATTTTGATAGATTTATATTTTACATTTAACAAATAAGATTTGTTTTCTGGGAGTGATTAAATGAAATTACGGTGGTTGATAAATAGGGGGCAGTCGAGGCTCTTATATATTATGTGCGCACAAGCACCGGTTCAATACAACATATAGAGGACTCCTGTGTGTGTGTGTGTGTGTGTGTGTGTGTGTGTTTGTATGTGTGTTTTAAATGCTGCATTGCTTATGTGAGTTTCATCACTCACTTCTACACTCAATTTAGTTCAAGTATTTCACTCATTATGATGTGGTTCCTTCCAGTCAATGTAAATATATTCTCCCGGTTAATGAAGGAGACTGCGTTAATTAGAGACACACATTAATTACTGTATAACCCTAACCATTGACAGTGTTGGGCAACGTTACTTTTAAAAGTAATTCATTACAATATTGAGTTACTCCCCAAAAAAATAACTAATTACGTTACTTGGTTACAGTTGTGTTCAAAATTATTCAACCCCCAATGCTGTAAATGGTTTTAGGGAATTTAGTGTACATTTGTAATTGTATTCAGAATGAAATCCTACAAGGACTTCTTAAAGAACCATATGCAACTAAAATGACATCAATTAGTTTTGTAATACAGTAGTAAATGTTTCTTTTGTGAATTCTTCATTGACATAATTATTCAACCCCTTAAAGACTACCACTCTGAAGAACAGAGGTTCAATGAAGTGTTTTCAATCAGGTATTGAAAACACCTGTGGATATCAGGAAGCAGCAATAAAGCCTAATAAGCACCAATTAGGCAGCTTTAAAATGACTGTGATACTCAGCTCCTTCTAGACATTTACTGGTGTGGTTACAAACATGGTGAGGTCAAGAGAATGGTCCAGGAAGACAAGAGAACAGGTGATTACTCTTCACAGGAAGGGCAATGGCTATAAGAAGATTGCAAAGATGTTAAACATACCAAGAGACACCATAGGAAGCATCATTCGCAAATTCAAGGCAAAGGGCACTTTTGAAACGCTACCTGGTCGTGGCAGAAAGAAGATGCTGACTTCGACTGCTGTGCGCTACCTGAAGCGTAGAGTGGAGAAAAGTCCCCGTGTGACTGCTGAGGAACTGAGAAAAGATTTGTCAGATGTGGGTACTGAAGTTTCTGCTCAGACAATACGGCGCACCCTGCGTAATGAAGGCCTCCATGCCAGAACTCCCAGGCGCACCCCCTTGCTGTCCCCAAAGAATAAGAAGAGTCGACTGCAGTATGCCAAAAGTCATGTGGACAAACCACAGAAGTTTTGGGATAGTGTTCTGTGGACTGATGAAACAAAATTAGAACTGTTTGGGCCCATGGATCAACGCTATGTTTGGAGGAGGAAGAACAAGGCCTATGAAGAAAAGAACACCTTGCCTACTGTGAAGCATGGCGGGGGGTCAATCATGCTTTGGGGCTGTTTTGCTTCTGCAGGTACTGGGAAGCTTCAGCGTGTGCAAGGTACCATGAATTCTCTTCAGTACCAGGAGATATTGGATGACAATGTGATGCAGTCCGTCACAAACCTGAGGCTTGGAAGACGTTGGACCTTTCAACAGGACAATGATCCCAAGCATACCTCCAAGTCCACTAGAGCATGGTTGCAGATTAAAGGCTGGAACATTTTGAAGTGGCCATCGCAGTCACCAGACTTAAATCCGATTGAGAACCTCTGGTGGGACTTAAAGAAAGCAGTTACAGTGCGCAAGCCTAAGAATGTGACTGAACTGGAGGCTTTTGCCCATGATGAATGGGCGAAGATACCCGTAGATCGCTGCAAGACACTTGTGTCAAGCTATGCTTCACGTTTAAAAGCTGTTATAACTGTAAAAGGATGTTGTACTAAGTACTAAGATTGAATGTCACTTGGAGGTTGAATAAAACTGATAATGATGTGAGCTCAGAAAAGACATTTGTGGTTATTTCATTATAAATGTTATGTTATATTTGTCTGACCTACACGTGCCTCTTTGATTTAATTGTAAGCAGGATGACTGAATGATCATAATCAATGTCAAACCGACCAAAACAATCAATTTCAGTGGGGGTTGAATAATTTTGAACACAACTGTACTTTTTATGGAAAGTAATGCGTTATATTACTTTTGCGTTAGACATAAATGGGAGATTTGAAATGGGTCTGTAGTTCGATAGCGTGTTTGGATCCAGATTAGGTTTTTTAATGAGAGGCTTAATAACTGCTAACTTGAGGGATTTAGGGACGTGACCTAAAGATAGTGAGGAGTTAATAATATTAAGAAGAGGCTCACCAACTGTATATAACACTTCCTTCAGTAGTTTAGTAGGAATGGGATCTAACTGACATGTTGTTGATTTAGCTTTGATAATAACATTATACAGCTCTTCCTGTCCTGTACATGTAAAGCAGTGTAGTTGTGGAGTTGTAGGTGAGATTGTGTCAGGAGGTGCTGTCAGAGGTTGGACCGCCACAATTGTTTTTCTAACATACATTAACATATTTATATATTATATTAAAATAGCTGTGGGGTCATGCTTCTCCTGTTTGAGCAGTAAAACTGACAGCACTATTATCCAATAGCATCCTAAATATATGGGAAATAATTGACAGTGAACCAGACAGTGAGTAGTGTGTGTTCTACTTCAAGCGGTGTTACACAGCCAATTAGCGTATGATATCAGCGTGAGATATGAATTGCTCCGCACCACAGATCTTATAATCTGATCAGTCTGTGCTGTTGGGGGCACAAGGGGCACAGCATATTTTGGGGTGGCAAGTGCTACCCAGTGACCCCTTTAAACACGCCCTGTTCCGTTGCTATGAAGACGGAACCAGTCGTGCTGACATGAAAAATAATTAATTGATTAAAGTTTATCATTATATCACAAAATGCCGCGAGACAGTGTTGGAATCACTTGTACTGAGTTTTATTAACGAGTGTTCTCTTCTTCAGTGAGTAGCCATGTTCCTGTGCTGAGGTGGAAATAGAAATCTAATGCAACATCCAAGGGTGCTGCTAGGGTTTCTGAGCCCCCTGGCTAATTTGTACTTTGGGCCCCAAAGCCCCATCCCCCAATTATCAAATCTTTTTGCTACATGTGACAACAATTATTATCAATAAGCATAATAATTATAGTGCATTCATTAGGAGATGATAAAGAACAACATTTAAATTAACTGAAATTCCGCATACTGTATACATTAAAGTAAGTAACACCACTGTGTGGTCTCTCACACACAGACATTGCAGGATCTCACACAGCTAAAACATTGACAGTATTACTGAATCACTGATTTGAACTTAAAAAGAAAATCAGTTCTATTTGTGAATCATTCAGGCTGCTTTTATAAACGAGTTTCTCCAATTCATTGAAATGAACCGACTCAAATTATTAATAATTATTTATTATAATGATATTATAACTATGAGATATTATAATCATATTATTTCATAAACTCACAATGTAAATGTTAACTGATTCTATAGAGTAAGCTCTTTCAAGGCTTTGCTATATCTCACCAGTTTGGTGATTCCCATATTTTCTAAAGATCGGTGCTATTCCATGTCTATTGCTCGATTACATGGAAAAAGATTTTTGGAAATACTGTGAAAACCTCCAGTGGATAAACGGGGAGTAGCTGATAGAAATAAAATGTTATGCCATGAACTTAAAACAGCTTCATACGGGCTTCAGAATCATAACATAAAACATGGAACATAAAACACCTTTTTTTAAAAACCTGGGCGATTACCTGACTTACGCTCTCTCCCTTTTCAATCTTTCCCCGTTGACATCTTGATTTTCTCTGCTCCATTCTTGCGTTTTGCATCTACCTACCTAAGTCAGAACTTCTGCGAAGCGTCAGCCAAGTACAAGACTTCAAACAAAACATATTTAAATAAATGTAAAATTAAAGATTTAAAAAATTACTTTAAAAAATAGAATTACATGAAAAAAATACTGGAATACAGCAACATGAAAATAAATGTAATTCATTACTTTCCACCTCTGACTCTGTGCATGTGTGTGGGTGAACACTGAAATGTGAAAACAATCAGTGAAAATAGAAATACCTTGTTTGCAGTTGCACCAATCCTGCCTCCAGTTCTTCCATTGCCAAACGTCCAAACGCCTCACAGAGGAAGAGAGAAAAGACTGACTGCAGTAGAGTGCTTGCCACTGGCCATGGCCAAAGTCCTTCCTTGCAGCCATGCCCCACACTGCACTCAACAAAATGAGTCTGCAGGAGGATGCTGCTGCACGAAAGAAAAACATAAATGAGAGTAAGAGCACTTTATTTTCTGCCTATGACTTTAGAAAAGTCAATACGGTGTCTAAATTTGATGCATATCTAATGTCTCATATTGATTTAGGCATGGCTTACTTTTATTTGACACTAAATTTAACAGAAATATTTGTGACTGTTGAACCCTAGTGTTTGAGAGTGTTGAGGAAAACTCATAGAGACAAGCAAAATGGTAATCATGCAAATTTTACTTTTTATTTGATCTCTTTGCCTTCACATTTTAGCACAACTCACCACTCCTCCCTCGCTCCCTCTCTCTCTCTCTTGTGGACACTAACCCTGAATGCACAAAAAGACAGAGCGACTGGCCATAATACCTGCCAGTTTGCCGGTCTCCTGTGTCCACAGCTGATGCTTGAATATTTGACGATGCTTTGCTTTTTCAGTGACCCTTCCTTTTGAATTGTTTGGAGCCCCAGGGCTGTCCCAGCAACCCATGTACGGAATCCTTCACCTGCACACGGCATGTTATTGATACTGATTATTTAGATGATATTATTATGTATAGTAATTAGCAGTGACACCTTTAACATACAAGGGCTTTCCTGAGATGAGTTGAGACATGAAAGACACACGACAAATCCAATGATATGAGTGTTTTGGCAAGTGGACTATAGCATATCTTGTGCCCTTTCGTTTTACAGACTTCAAAGGGTATCTTCAAAATCTTTTAAGTTCAGTGTGGTATACAAGCCAGGAGTGCAGATAGCTGTGGCAGATTTCATCTATCAACGGGGGGATGGGGTGAGGGTTTGAGAGAAACATGCATGTCCCTTTTTGTTTCTTTGAAAAAATTCAGTAAAAGCAAAAATACAGAACAATCGGATAATGAGTGACTTAAAGAAAATTTTGTAGACAAATGAGTCCATATGTGACATTTTTTATAACAAAAACTTGTGTAAGATGGAGAACAGGAGAGAAGATGTTACCAGACTGCCTCCACCCCACAGTCACACATGGAGGTGAAAGGTTAAAAGTTTGGGGTTGTTTTGGAGCACCTGGACCATAAATAATTATTTTGTTTTTCAGGATGAGAAACAGATCTAAAAATATTCAAACAGACCCTCCAACCAAACACAAACTTTTGTTCAAACAAAAGCTGCATCTGTCCATTTCAGAGAAAGATGTACACTGTGGTTTTAATGTTTTCCAACCGCAAACCTGATGCTCAGCTACATTTATTGTGCTGCTATAAAAAACACCCGTCCCCACTTGCTGCAGTGAAACCACACAAACAAACCTTATTTTCCATTGACTTTCTTATATCATAACCAGCGATTTAATGAGGTCCAAACAAGCAGATGTAATCACTTTAAATGGACATTACTTTGTGCCAAACAAAAATAAAGGCTAAGATCCTTGTAACAAGTGTATTGGCATTAAAAATGGCTACTTATCAATGATTTAAATTAACTCAAATTACCCTAAACAGCAGACCCCTGAGTAGTCTGACCTGATAAACTGATAAGGTGAAAATGTGAAAGCCAATTGAATTATAATATAATAATAAGTATATTGAGCTAGATAACTAGGTAAAACTGTTAATTCATTGAAGGTGTATGAAACAAATGACAACATTTCAGTTATGAGATGTAGTGATCTCTCTTTGTAAGCAATAATTATTACTTGAGTCGTGTATATATGCTAGTGGGGGAGGTTGTAGCTTAGTGATTAAGGCATTCAACTTTGGAACTGAAGGTCATAAGTTCAGGTCCTAGCCACACCAAGGTGCCATTCCTGGGGCCCTGAGCAAGGCCCCTAACCCCATAGCTGCTAAGTTGTATGAATTATTTAAAATGTAATTTGCTCTGGATAGGGTCTGCCAAATGCTCCAAATGTAAAAAAAAAAAAAAAATCACAGTTTTGCACTTTATTATCAAGGTATTGCTTGGTTTTACAAACAGCAAGATCATCTCAGTATTTACTGTTTAGAAGATGCTTTAGAGCAACACTGCAACACCATGACCTTTCTAAATTAAAAAATAGCCTACATGACAAATGAACCTGCCAGCTCTGTAGATCTTAGCTGTTGAAAAATTATGAATTATAATTATCAATTGTGAATACAAAACTAAAAGCTCAGTTACAAAAATACTCCCTAAAGTAAGTGATCTGTTATATGTCATAAACATTTGCTTAATTATACATAAGCATTAGGCTTTACACTGCCAGTCCAAATGTTTAAATCTGGTAGTTTTCCTTGCAGTTATAATTGAACAGTCTTAGTATCAGCTGTAACAGATATATTATATATATTATATATGTAAATTACACAAATTCCCCATTATTGCAATTTAGATTGTTTTTTTATACAAAAGTCAAAATTGGTATTTAGTTTGCTTATTCACAATTCTCTTTAGATTTTCTAATTCTAATTAGCATTGAGAAACCTGGCAGTGTGTAATTTTAAATAAATATGAGATCTGAGATCAGATTACAGATTATATATTTATAATGTAAAAGCATGTTTTTTACATTATAAATATATGCTATGGCAGACAATCATCCTTGCACAATAATAGTAACTGGAAGAATATACACGAATCACCACAAATTTACAAATTCAAGCCAACTGGCAGTTTTTAGCAATAATCATTTTTCCCCTTACCAGTCCAGCTGCACAGAAATCAACACAAAGAGTTTGTGCAACACCGGGGAATTTGCTGAAAAGCGTCAGTGCCTCTCAGCTAGTCTTTATGAAAATGAAACTTTGCTTCATCGTTCTTAAAATAAATAGAAATTTGTTACTGTTTGAACTAAATAAATTAGTTGCTCTGGATTAACAACTTTAAAGTATTGGTGCTACAGCTAGTGAAACAATAATGGAATTTTGAGTTTAGGTGAACAAAATGTTGCTGTATAATATATACTTACCACACCCCCCACATATATAAATCATCACTCGATTTGCCTGCCAGACAGTTTCCTCTTCCTCTCTCATCTAATACTGCAATGCTTCATTTTACAACGTTTCTCTGCGTCATTGGTAAGTCTTAACCTTATTAATCGTTTTATTCATGAAACAAATATGACCACTTAGCCATGAATTTTGTATGAATATACTACATGCATGATAAAACTTGACAGCAAAGTTATTAATTGCATTACAATCTGTTAATGTGCTCTGTAATAAAAAACAAACAGTAACATTATTTAAACTGCACAGCATCCAGTGTTCATTACAAACTGTGGTTAAAAAGAAGTTATTTACAAAGACTATTTAGAAAGATATGCCAGATATTTTTATGTTTTGAATTAAACATTTATTATGTGTTTCAGGTTTACTCTCAGAGACTGTGTGTTCTTCAATTTTAGAGGCAGAAGTTGGTGATGATGTCACTATTTGGTGCAAACATGAGCTGAAACATACAGATAAAATATTCTGGTTTAAACACACGTATGATTCGGTTCCACTTCTCCTCGGGTGTAAACAGATTAGAACGTCAGCTCCTTCACAAAACTGTTACTTTTTTACTGAAAGTAATGGCATCCTGATGTCTGTTCAGGTGAGAACACGTCTCTCACCATCACTGCAGTGAACATCTCTGATACAGGACTGTACTACTGCAGCTCTATTAGATTAGATCAAATCATCTTTGGGAACTCGACCTCTCTACGTGTGGAAGGTACGTTTATATAAAGTGAGTAATGTTAATTGAAATGACTATGGTTGTAAAATGAATGTTTTCCTTTTTGCAGAAAGTAATAAAACCCTTTCCAATGATATGAACAGAGCAAAAGGTTTGTCTAAATTCGGCTAAAAGCTTGTGCAGTATTTCTATAAATATAATGTTTACATGTCTGTAAATATTTATGGTTATTGTTTTTTTTAACCAATTTTTCCTCTTTGCGAATTTTTAGTCTTTTCTGGTCTGTTCTTCATTCTGACCATGACACTTGCCCCACTGATAGTAATTCTTCTCTGTGTCCTGATTTTCAACATACTGAAACACAGAAAAATGCTCAAAGGTAAAGTTGAATGGTAGAAATGTTAGAACATCTTAGTTTTTTTTAACTGTAAAATTAATTATATCATAGTAAAACGTTAAAACATTTACATTTATCATGTGTTTTCTCTTTAGGTGAAAGTACTAGGAAAGATAAGGTAAATCTGAGAACACACATTTAAACAAAACACACGATTTTCACCAGTTGTAAAATGTGATTAAAGAACATTCACGGCTTTAAGCTGTACTATGATGTAGTATTGGATTTGCAATTAAAATTATTTTCTCGTTGAAGGACATTGTATGTACACCGACTAGGCTTAGCTTTATGACCATTGTTCAGGCATAACATTTTTACTACATGCTTTATATTCTGCTTCTAACACATCAACTTTGAGGACAAAATGTTCACTTACTGCCTAATACATCCACAACTAACAGTTTCCATGATGAAGAGATAATCAGTGTTATTCACTTCACTGCTTATAATGTTATAATGATATGCCTGATTGGTGTATAGAGAAGCTTTAAATACACATTGTAGTTAATGTTGACATTGCAGGCCTCAGTATCTTCTGTTTCTTTACAGGATGAAATGTCTGATTCAGTGAATTACGCTGCACTACAATTCTCTAATAAGAAAACCAAAAGGGCAAGGAGACAGAGTGAAATGGTGGATCCACATGTTATATATTCTGCTATCAAATAATGATTTGTCAATAACACAGTAAAATGCTTGCATATTAAGCATGTAACTTCTTGTTTAATAACGTGAAAAGGGTACATTTTAGAAGAAAGGGGATTTGTTTTATGCTTTTTAAATCATTTTTTGATTTGTTTGATCATTTATGAATTTATGAATAATAATGTTTTCTATACAAATCTATGGTAGAACCCATTAGGCAAAATTAAATAATTTATTTGGGGTGTGGCTTTCTTATAATGCTTTTTATGCTTTCATTTCTTTTAATCAATTTGGGTGTAATGTAATAAAATGCATCTTCAAAGGTAAGCTCCAATTACATGCTTTACTTTGAACCTTTGAGTTTTACTTGTCTGTCATTTATTCAAATAAATAACTAAATAAATAAAAATAATGAGCAGTTTGGAAGATTAGGCTTCATCTAAAAACTAACATTTGTCTGAAAATGTAAATACAATCCACACACGGCATTGGTTTTCATTAGTAACATCATAAAGATCCTACACATTGAAACTCATAACCTTCATTGGATTTAGAGAATGAAGTTGACCCTTTTATTTGCCTTTTTTTCTTTTTCTTGGCATGCCAGGTTATCGGAAAAACTGGAAAAACTATTTCTTACTCAGCACTTCTGCTAAATTCTATTTTTTTTTATCTCATCAAAAGCTTTGCAAACCTTTTTGGTTGATAAACATTTTATTGAAATGGTATACTGGTAAACAAATAAATAGTTTGTGTGCAAAATGACCTTTTTTTATTCAAACATGAATATGATACACTATTAACACACATTAGGTCATGTATTTCAGTCATATTTTCATAAATAAGTGTTCATTAATTCAGTGTCAAATTTAGTACAGAGGACTGAATGTAAAATTTACATTTTTATTGTTTATTAATTATGTCTTACTTGCTTTAAACTATTAAACATCTCAATATTTTTTTTTTATTAGATAATTATATTCCTGATCATGATTTTTGCATTTTTATGTTATATAATAGTTCAAATGTTGGGAAGCAGCAAACAAAGCTTCAAACTTAGTCTAACAACCCATCATAAATGTAGTATTTTACTATGGAAAAACAAAAACGTTGCATTTTGTTTCTGATACCTGTGTCTCAGATCTGAAAGCCAGACTCATGAATTGTCTTGACAACCCAGAAAAAAATATAAAAAATAATCCTTAAAATATAATTAAACCTCCTGTTTGAAGACTTTTGACATTCTGTGGACATAGTGAAGCCAAAGCCAAAATGTCAATAAGACCCTCTCACAGGTCACCAACAGGTGGGCCGCGGTCCGGGTCCGGAGCCAGAAGCCATCCCATACGGACCCGAACCTACAGCCAAAACAGTTATGATTTAAAACCTGACGGTGCGCTTCTTTTTTCACTGGCGCAGCTTTTGTAGTCTTTACGGTAGTGATTTAGTGGATAAGGAAACGCACAGACCAATTGCATGAGAGTGAAGACATCCCGCGTGATACCACTCAGCCAATCAAGTATGTGCATTTCAGGCGGTAAACATTGCGACTCTACAGTGCAGACAGATAAGAGTTAGAGGCAGGTTACACATGAAAAGACGGCGGTAGAAAGAAAAAGAAAGATAGCGATATATGTAGGAAACAAAGGGAGAGAAACGGACGTGTGAGACAGAGAAAGGAAGGGAAAACAAAGGAACAAATGGCGCTCTGCAAAAAAAGAATGTACAGCGATAATGTAGTATTTAATCTGGAATGGACAGACTCATTTATGTTCATACTTCCTACTGGGAGCACTAAACCAGTGTGTCTCATATGTTCAGAAACCGTGGCTCTTATTAAAAGTGCCAATGTGAAACGCCATTATGAGAAAAACATAAAGGTTATGAACAAACATACCCACTCAAATCTGAAGTGAGATCACAGAAAATAAGTAGTCTCAGAGCCCAGTATGACCAGTCCACCAGGATCCTGAGCCACACATTCACTGCCCAACAACGTGCTCATGAGGGTTCTCTCAGAGTTGCTTGGATTTTGGGTCAACACAAAAAGCCATTTACTGATGGAGGGGTTGTCAAAGAATGCATGAGTACAGTAACAAACGCTACTTGAGGGAAAACAAAAACAAGAGCTTGTTGTGATAAAATAAAGCAAATAACCATGTCAGCATCATCTGCCACAAAGAAAGGTGAAATATTAACTCAAGACGTGCTAACCCAGCTAGATGAAGCCATGCATAAGGCATCATGTGTAGGCTTAGCTGTGGAGTCCACTGACATGTGTGACAATGCTCAGCTCTTAGTATATGTCAGGTTTTTCAATACAGACCAGAAAGCATTCTGTGAAGACCTGTTAGGTGTCACTCCCCTTTAGACCAGTACAAGAGGAAAAGACATCTACCAGCTTTTCCTCCCTTTATTTTATTTTTCTAAAGTTAAAGTTTGAACGCACACAGTTTTCCCATTTTATTTATTTTCTCTTATTTTGATATGCAGCCCTACTTTTATTCAGTTAATGAGAGAACATTATACATATCTACAGTCATATATACTGTATGTGTTCAGTTCTATCTTACGTGACAATAAATATTATCAAAAGGTTTTTTTTTTTAATTGTACTGAATTCATTTGATTTGACAGTCAGGTATTAATTACATGCAGAATTGATATACTTAAATGTATATCACACTAAATAGTTTAGACACTATGACCCTCTGAACCTTTGCTTCAAGAAATTTTCCCTAACTGAACTTCTTTACATTTTAGTTGAATACCCCTGCTCTAGTGGCTGCAGGCAGATTATATTATTAAATAGATTGAGCAAAGCTTTCATAAGGTGTATTTCCACAAATCATTTTTAGGAATATTGTTCTGTCATTTTTTTTTGCTTCCTTGATAAATGCATTTTATAGGCACTATTCTTTTTTTATTAAAATTTTACTGTAAGAAAATATATATATTTTTAATATTTAATCAGTAGTGCTGCACTTTCCATTTTGTTATAGCTAAGTCCTGTTACACTGTAGTTTATAAGGCTGACAGAACTCTCCATCCGACTGTATCTACTGTAGTTATTTATGCTGATCCTCCATTCATAGCTAGGCCAGAAAGTCATCTCTTCACTGGAGTCACACCTGGATTAAACTGCCCAGAATTCACTGCTGTTGGAATGTTGGATGAAGTGCAGGTCAGATACTACGACACCAATGTCATGAATTTTACCTTGAAAACAGACTGGATAATGAAAGTTCATACTGACGATGAGTGGAACAAAATCACTGATGTATGAGGGTTGAACAGGAGAACTTTAAAGATGATATGGCTGCAGTAATGAAGCGCTTCAATCAAACTAAAGGTTAAACACATGCAGCTAAACTGAACTTGACAAACTGACCGAGTGTAAACAAGATGTATAAAAAAGAAAAGTAAATTATAGGTAGATTTTACAACTCATCCATCTGCAGCACACTTCCTTTTTCTGAGCTCTAGAATAGTTTTGTGTGCTTAAAATTGGACCAAATTAATGGTCCAATTGGTCAAATGATTTTGGGCATTAATCAGCATTCGCTGACTGTGCTGCAAATTAGGCAGATTATTAAGTAGGGGCATCTGACACACCAAATCGTGTGTGTACATTCTGCTTTTGCGTGAGAGAACATAACTCCCCCATACCAGCAGGTGGCAGTAGCCTGTATTAGGCATCCAACAAGGGAAACAGGAAGCGCTACAACTGTAAATATATGAAGTGAGCATTGTTTTCATGCGCCACAATCATTAGTATCAAAATTGTGTAGCTGTTTTTCAATCATGTTTGCTATGTTACAAAGACAAGAGCAAGAATAACAAGAAGTGTGTTTCGTTTGTTCATGTTCTCATTCGCTAACCTCTAATTAAGAATTTGATTTTATGATATGAAGGTGAAAAAAAAAAATCATCCATACATATAGCACAAAGAAATCAGCATCAAATATCGCCCATCGGCTGCCCTGATTTCTGATTTCATCAGCATCGGCCATAGAAAATCACATATTGGTCAAACTCTATTAAAATTACTAATATTATGTCACAAGTATGGATATAGATACAGGAATAATTACTAAATGTTTTAAAGTAGCAGATCTGTAACTTTTAACAATGAAATTACATCTTCTGCTTTTAAGAGGACAGACACACTGAAACACACACACTTACATAGGATAATGTCTGTAAAAAATATGTTGTCTTTAAAAATGTATATGTGTGTGTATGCAGGAGTTCACACATGGCAGTGGATGGTTGGCTGTGAGTTTATTATTAAAGATGGCACTACTAGAGGATACACACAATACGGTTATGACGGAGAAGATTTCATCAGTCTGAATCTGACAAATCTCACCTACAGTGCAGCCAAACCTCAAGCTGAGATCACCAAATATATGTGGCATCCTGAATTAACTTGGACTCAATACATAAAGCACTACCTGAATGACGAGTGTATTTTTTTGGATAAATAATTGCAGGTTTTATGGCAGACAGACTCTGGAGAGGAACGGTGAAGTGTGTGATCTGCTCTGTTACTGATTACAACACACACTGTAATTGGCACTGCTCCTCAGAGGCTGTAATCCAGTGGTACTGCTCATAGGCACCGGTCTGGAAGTGGTGAACAAACCCTTTCCCGGTCTGAGCGAGACAAGCTAGCTAGCTTCAGGGTTGGCCGACCTCTCCTCGCGATATCTAGCTTTTCTGGAAAAGTCCGACTTGAAAATTGATTTTTAAGTATGTCCAAAACCAAGTTGATTTCTCTTTCTCCGTTAGCCATTGTGGGCATAAAAAATTCTAACTTAAATGTATCAATGTGTGCAGATGCTAGTCAAACTTGGATTTTACAGTTTCCCTCTGACCAATCAATCAGAGGACAAAAAAATGCTGACGGTATTTGCTAGCTGGCCCTGTGAGGCGAATTTGAAATCTTTTTGGTTAAAGAAACAGACGCATTGCTAATATAGTTTAAGGTACATCGACAGCACTACTGATTGTGAAGGCCCTGGGCAGATTAGATTGACATGGCAGCACATTGAAGCTGAAATCTGATCAGACAAAAAATCTAATGTACCGGTATTTACATTTATGTACTGGAGTGACGCAGTGCAGCCAAGAGAAAACGAAGAGACAAAAACTGTTGGGAACAAATTAATACAATTTCATGGAACAAATATCTTATCAATATCGATGAATAAATCTTACAGAGTGATTTAATGTCTGTCTCTGTGTCTCTGCAGTTCCTCCTGCAGCATCTGTGTTCCAGAAACAGAGGTGGTGTGTCATGCTACAGGTTTCTACCCCAAAACAATAAATATCACCTGGCAGAAGGACGGAAAGGACATGCATATGAGGACGTTGAGCTCAGAGAGATGTTACCCAACCAGGATGGAAGCTTCCAGAAGAGGAGCATTCTGAAAGTCTCAGCTGAGAAGCTGCAGAAACACAACTACACCTGTGTGATTGAGCACAGCAGCATGGAGAAGGAGATGGTGCTTGAAGTACCAATTGGTTCTAATAAATTACAGACGTACATAATGAAAGAAGATTTATTGGTGTAGTAGATGATAAAGACTCTTTGCTGATTCAACAGCTGGAGGATCAGATGGAGGATCAGATGGAGGACTGATTGAGATCATTGTTGGTGTGGTCGTGGCTCTCAGTGTTCTTGCTGCTGGAATTGTTATTTGGATGATGAAGAACTCTGGTGAGTGGAAGAAGGAGGCTGATGTGAAGGGTTGGGAAAACAGATTTATACTTTCCAACTCTTGAAAGAGAATTGAATGAGTATTTTGTATATTTTATAATGTTAAATGATGAACCTCAGTTGATTTTCATGCAGTAAACAAAATATTGTCCACAGATTTAATAATAACTGTCTGTCCACCATCATTCAGACCTGTTCCACCCAGACCCGGTATGTGCCATAACCTTATGAGCTGTAAATGATATTTAAATCCACTACAGTATTTTGGGTTTTAATTTAACTTATTTGTACATCAACGCCAGAATGTATCTGACAGAGAGAATGGATTGATGAGTCAGAACTGAGACGCACAGGAGCTGCAGTGAACACAACATCTTTAAACTCATTATGGCATTATGGTATTGCAGCTTTTTAATGAAACTGAAGGTGATTTAGTGTCACACACACACACACACACACACACACACTAACCTTGAAGCAACTGTTCAAAATCTTGGTAAAATATTTTTTTGTTGTTCAGCATCAAAATTTAGCAACATTATTTAAAGAATAACAAATTATGCAAATGAATATTCATGTTGTACTGCAGTTTATTAGGGTGGATGTAGACCTGCACATTCAGGCAATTAATCAATCATCTGTAAAATATTGTTGATGCCAGAAAGACTGGTTTGTGTTTCTAAGAATCTCTCAGAGATATCTGATGTTAACTGAAACTGAAACTCCGGACCTGTAGCTCCATGAGTAGATGTTTTGTGCTGCTGCCAATAATGCTGTCCCTAATAAAGTGGCCAGTAAGGGTATAGTCGAAGTAAAACCAATAGACAATGTGATAAAAATGATATAAACATTTGTGGTGGTATCATATGATAAAGCCTGTGATTGGCTGATGAATAGATTACTGATTCTCTGGTGCACATTAAACTCTTAGCTGTTCTGTTAATTTCCTGTTACAAACTTGTTTTATATATTTCCAAACTTTAAACTTTTTCAATTTCCAAACATGAGTTTCAACACCGGTTTTACCTCAAATGTAAGAAGCAACTACAACTTTCCTTATAAACTGTATAAACTGTACCTGAGAGTATTTTTTTTCTGTTTTCTGCAATTTACCTTTTTTCTACTACGCTACTAAATGTGTGGTTCAGAATATACATAAGACACATAAGATTTGTGAGATTTATGTTTATGAACTGCACCTTAACTTCATCAGATTTCACTTTTACAGTATAAAAGATCACCAGTCACCTTCCTTCAGAGTGAAGTCAGGGTTTACTGCTTCAGAAATGTTGAAACAGAGAAAGATGTGTATGACATTCATAAGTGTGCGCTGTGTTTATTTTCACTTTACATTCACTTCACTGTCAGACCGGTTTAGTGTCACAGTCAGTCACAACCTTCTGATCATGTGACTGAAAACATGTCTAAACCTGTAAATCTTATTACAGGTCAGAGTTCAGAATTCAGCATGTAAACGTTTATACACCACATTACATGCACAAGATTCAGTGTTTATTCAAACCCAGTGTTCATGTGATTAATTACACTCTCAGTTCATTACACTACATCACATCATCTGAATCAGGAACGTCAGAGAAGCTTTCAACAATCTGTGATTTAGATAAATATACTGGAGGAATTTCATGTTGAAGTACTTTCAGGTCTCCTGTAGATCTTCTCCATGTTTCCTTCTTTCACAGCTGTGTATCTCGCCAGTGTGAACAGATAATCACTCAACCTGTGTAATAAAATACCATCAGAGTGGGTAAAGAAGTGAAACCTTTGGGTTTGTAAATCAGAATGAAATGATTTTGAATGAACTCATGAGTTTTACCTGTTGAGGTATTTGCTGATGTCAGGATCTGCTTCACCTGAGCGCACGACAGGAGCCACACTGCAGAGAGACAGGAAGTGATGTCAATTATCTTATAATGAGACCTGGTGCAACAACAATAGTGCAGTGTGTGTGTGTGTGTGTGTGTGTGTGTGTGTGTGAGACTGACCATCGTTCGGCACGGCGACACACAGCTCTGGCCACATGCAGTGCGGCGCTGCTTTTCCCCCCCGACTGCAGAAAATAATCCCCAGGAAAGGAGAAGAAACCAGAATCACACAGGAGGAAATACACACAGGCCTTAAAGATCCTTTTATACCACACACCTGGAGATTATTCTTGTTTCACTGATCACAGCTTTAGTACTGAAGATTCAACATGTCACCAATTACACAAAAAACACCATCAGATTAGTGTAAATGTGCTTACAGGCAGTATGAAGTGTGTAAGAGGAGGAAGTTCAGCTGTGTAGGAATCAATCCAGTTCTCCAGCTCCGCCACGGGCTCACTGCTGAACTCCGTCTTTTCTGGTGTAAAAAAACACTAAATATAAGACACTGCACATACTGCTGATTTCTGTCTCTTTCACACACACACACTGCAATTGGATACACACTTATGTGGCTCTCTCGGGCTGAAGAGCGAGGAGTGGCCAAGTTGGAGCCCACGTCCTGCAGCACACACTGGATCTTGGAAAAAAAACGACAAAACTACAACACGCTGCCTTATAAGTGTGTATTATACTGTCATGTTTGCCAAATCCAACACACACAACATTGTGAGGAACTGGTAAACACACACACCTTGTCTAGCTGATGAGTGAAGGTGTGTTCTTTCTCGAGACAGAACTCTCTGGCCAGCCTTAAGAAGGAAGTGTGTGAGATGAAGACTTCTGAAAACTGTGTTAATGATGAGATACAGAAAAACGTGTGTGTGTGTGTGTGTGTGAGAGAGTTTACCCGATGGCGGACGAGAGCTCATCCGTCGTACCCAGAGCTTCAAAAATACGATCTTCTTTGGGTCGTCTCTCTCCTGTGAAAGTGCTGGAAAATCCTTAGAGAATGAAATGAAGGAAACCAGACACAGTTTGAGTCTCAGTGTGAAATGTGGTGTGTGTGTGTGTGTGTGTGTGTGAAGGCTGAGGGTGAAGGTGTTCATGTCTGTGTTCACAGTAAACAGAGAAAAGATGATGGAAGAACAGTGAAGGGTGAAACCTTTATCTCCAGTTTTGGTGTAAATCTTGGAAATCTTCTGATCTCGATCCGACTTTGTTCCAAACCTCAGAAAGAAAAATCCCAGACACGGTTAATAAACAGTCACAGCTCAGGAGTTACTTTTCTCTGTTTGTGACCAGAAGGTTATGAGTTTAGATCTCTGAAGTGATACAGAGACACAGTAATGAAGACTGCTGTATAAAAGCCTTTAATCCAAAGTCCATCTATTAATCTTGAAGGAAACTGGTTTTGTCATTGCACAAAAAAACAACCTTTTCTGACTTTACAAACAATTTTGGTTTATTTAATAAATTACCATTTTATATATAAACCACATTTCAATTCCTTCACCATAACATTGATCAATAGCAATGTTTCCACGGCAACCAACGGCTCATGAACCCTACGTGACCCGGATATAGATAGTCGTTCCAGGTCGTGACGCGGATTCTCGTTCGGGTTGCTAACAGTTTAGCATAAAAGCACAATGTTAATAATTAAATGTAGATGTTTACCTTCTGATGTTTCCACACAGAAGCTGCTGTGACTTTAAACATGTGATTAACTGCAGCACACAGTGACGGTGTGCAGGACGATACAAAGCTCCTGACGCCATCATACAGTTATTCCGTGTACAGCGCGGTGTGTTTACATTTATATTTATTTACTAAACACCTTATTAATGCAGTCTCGCTAATCTACAGCTATACAAACCGTAAGTTCACACTGAACACGTTTGGCCTTCCTGCTACCCGTAGTTGAGTAGGCGGCGATATGGATTGGTTTTGTCCTAATCTGTGTGTCTACACTTCATCTAGAAGGTTAAATCCGCTTGTGGTTATGGGCGCCATCTTGTGGGCATGGATGTGTAACTGCACCAGCACCTTTTTTCTAGTAAATTTGAGTATACTAAGTAGAACACTAGATAGTGTGCAGCCTCCTGGTCGCCATTTTGGAAGCGTTCCAAATCTCAATCTCTCCGCAAGTGAAAAAAGCTCGAGTTTGTCTGCCCTCTGCCCTCACGACGGTGTATTAGAGCAATATAATATTTTACAAAAAAGAGAATAGGCAGGAATTGTGCACATTTATGAAAAAAGAACAAATTATCGAGAAGAACTTAGAAACTTTCCAGTATGATGATCTGGTGATTCTGGTCTAAAATAATAATAACACCTTGTTGTTTAATCGAAAGGAGAGAAAAGTTTGATTAGATCTTCCACTCAGGAATGAAGACAAGTGATATCTGACAACCTTGTAAAGTCTAAATGTGATCTTCTTCCTTAATAGAATTTTTTTTGTTTTACACACAAAACTTTCAAGTTTATTTCTCCTAAATTTCTTGCGATCACGAGAAAAACAAATCTGACGGAAAATGACGGAAATATTCTGCTCCTTCACTGTTTATATTCATATAAATTAATAAGCCACTGTTTATAAGATAATGATAAAATATTTGCATCAAGTTATTATTTAGTCACATAATGTAAGTATTTTCCACAGAAGTACATATAAATAAAAGTTTGAATGAAATCACACTAAATATTACTACACAAACACTTTATCTTTCACTGGAAATCACTTTTATTATATGAAAACTTTTTGACTTAAACAAAAATCTTTCCACTACATTTATAAAAATGTATAAATAAAAGTTACACACCTTTTAACGACCAATTTAGTAAAATTATCTGTTTATCATCTATAATTAATGAAAACGTGTTTAATTTTCCAACTCGCTGAACCCAAATAAGTTTGTTCTCTCTCGGTGTCCGTAGCCGCGTGGGCGGGACGAACTGTCAGACGACTGATGACCCGATGTGGCGACGTGCGATCTGATTGGTCAGTGTCCTCCCGTCCGTGTGAATCCTGGTTCTGATTGGTCACCGAGTGGTTGGTTTTTACTTCTTATTCAGTGAATGCGGAAGTCTGAGTGTCTTTCAGAGAGAAATATATTTAATGTATTGACTTTTTATGTGTTATATGAATCCATTGTGTGTTTTTTTTTATATGTAAATGTTATTATGAATAATTCTGTACATGGACGCTGGTGTGTAAACTGATTTAAACAGAGAGTGACTAGTTTAGTTTTACCACCCGTATTGGGAATGTGGGTGGGTTTGTAATGGTGGCTATTAGACAGTCATGGCGGCTGTTGTTCAAGAGTGTTTAATTTCAGCTCCGGGGAAGTCCATCCTGCACGGAGAACACGCTGTAGTTCACGGCAAGGTAAAGTGTCCACGCACACACACGCCTCATTCACTGTGTCCTCAACGCGCTCTACTAACGAGGAATTAATGATGTAGATTGTTCTTTTCGCCGCCTGAGGGCGACATTTATACATTTACTTTCAGTACAGTATTACTCAAGTATTTCTATGTGCTGACTTTTTAATAATTTCTCTAAAGTGTGTTTCCTGTATGAACAGTTCAGTTCAGTGTTAAAGATATTAAACTTCTCAGCGCAGAAAAATCCAACGATCTGAAACACAAATATTTTTGTAGTCCCATTTTCTTTAATGCTTTAAACTGTGTAATATCTTGTATTTAGATTCTTTGTCCTTTTCAAGACTTTGTGCTTAAAGATAGAATAAAGAAACTCCTGAAATAAAACACATCTTCTGTATGGTCCAGAAACTCCTCAGATACTCGTAATGTGTGTGTGATACAGTAACATACGTCTCTCAGAGCTTCTCTCCACTGATTCTGGCTGTGACTGAGATTTAATAAGTTTTTAAGGTCATTGATCTGTAATTATTTTTGTTAATGATCTTGAACAGGTTGCGTTGGCTGTGAGCTTGAACCTGCGCACGTATCTGCGTCTGCAGCTCACGTCTACAGCTGAAGTGTCCATCAGTCTCCCCAATATCGACACCTTCCTGTGCTGGGACGTCAGTGTGCTGAAACCGCTACTGTCTCACCGTGAAGGTAGAACTGAGACCTTCACACTCATTACTGTTTCTGTACATCAACACAGACCATGGATTTGAGTTCTCTGTGTGTGTGTGTGTGTGTGTGTGTGTGTGTGTGTGTCTGGTGATGGTGTGTAGGGGAGTGCAGGAGCTCTACAGAGCTGGACACTGAGTTAGTGAGGAAGTTGAGGGAGTTTATAGCCATCACTGATGGATCCACAGACACCAGGAGCATGGCGGTGCTGGCGTTCCTCTACACGTACCTGTGTGTGTTCTCTCAGTCACAGTAAGAGCTCATCCACATCACACCTCCTAATCACATCATACGTTAGTTACTGAGTGACCTGACGCATGACATCATGTCTCCAGAGAAACTCATGTTTGTGTAGAAGATCTTCTCCAGACAGAAGAAGCTCCAGATGCTCATCATGATGTCTGTGAATGTTGTTCAATGTATTAAAGAGAGTGTGTGTGTGTGTGTGTGTGTGTGTGCTTATCCCCAGAGTCCTGCCCAGTCTGAAGGTGTGTGTGTGGTCTGAGTTGCCTACAGGAGCAGGTTTGGGTTCCAGTGCTGCGTACAGTGTGTGTGTGTCTGCAGCTCTGCTCACTGCCAGAGGAACCATCAGTTCACCTTTAACACAGAGTCAGGAGACGGCCAGGTCCCACACACACACACACACACACACTCACACAGCTCTCACACAAAGTCAGGAGATGGCCAGGTCCCACACACACACTCACACTCACACACTCTCACACAGAGTCAGGAGATGGCCAGGTCTCACACACATACACACACACACATACATACACACACACACTCAGCTCTCACACAGAGTCAGGAGATGGCCAGGTCTCACACACATACACACACACACATACATACACACACACACTCAGCTCTCACACAGAGTCAGGAGACAGCCAGGTCATACACACAGACACACACGCACCGCTCTCTCTCTCTCACACACACACACACACACACACACACAGTCAGGTAACTGATGGTTCTGGTGTGTGTTGTGTGTTTTCAGGTGGACTGAACAGGAGCTGGAAATAATCAACAATTGGGCGTTTCAGGGTGAAACGATTATACATGGCAACCCATCAGGAGTGGACAACGCAGTGGGGACGTGGGGTGAGACCTCGAGTTCTCTGCTTATACTGTTACTGTTTAATCTCATTCAACTCACTATATCATCTCATATCTTCTCACTGTGAGCTCAGTGTGATACACAGTGCACAACAAACACAACAAAAACTAAATCTCAGCTGTAGCTCTACATCTAACACACACACACACACACACACACACACACACACACACACACTGATACAGAAACAGAGTTGAGTTTACAGTTGAGAATAATAAAATAAAACAGAGTGGAGCAGTCAGACTCAGTGCTGATAAACTCCTCACAAGTGATCTTCATCCTCTCATCTTCATCATCACATCTTTAACATCACCTCCTCTTCATCCTCACGCTGTGTATAATGTTGTGTACAGGAAGAGAGAGTTTGTGTTTATACTTTTATTCTCCATAATGTGAAAATGGAAAGTTTGACTTACTGAAACAGACTGTGTGTGTGTGTGTGTGTGTGTGTGTGTGTGTGTGTGTGTGTGTGTGTGTGTGTGTGTGTGTGTGTGTGTGTGTCGGCAGGGGGCTTCCTGAGGTATCATGCTGGGAAAATTACTTCACTTAGCAGGTAAAAACTCACACACACCCGAATCCTGTTCTGCTTTATCACTGTGAGTTGATACATTAAAGTGTGTGTGTGTGTGTGTGTGTGTGTGTGTGTGTGTGTGTGTGTGTGTGTGTGTTCAGAGTGCCCACACTGAGGATTCTCCTCACCAACACTAAAGTTCCACGCAGCACCAAACTGCTGGTATCACGAGTGAAGGACAGAATAAACCAGGTGACTCAATTCTTACAGGTTCTTCAGCTGTTCCTCGACAGGAACTTGTGAATGTCTGTGTAGAACCTGACAACTGTGATTCCCTGTTAGAAACAGCTCCAAGTAGAATCAGTAATAGTGTATAAGTGTAAGTGTAAGTGTGTTTGTAGAAAGTTTTGATCTCTTGAGGGTTTCTTATTAAAGTTTCTGTGTAGAAACATGGCAGTGTTTTCATATCAGAATGAGAAGTAGAATCTAATTATCCAAAATAATCGTGTGTGTGTGTGTGTGTGTGTGTGTGTGTGTGTGTGTGTGTGTGTGTGTGTGTGTGTGTGTGTGTGTGTTGCAGTACCCGTCGGTGATGTTGCCTGTGCTGGAGTCAGTGAACGCAGTGTCTCAGGTCTGTGAACACACACTTGCTGAGATGGTCACAGAGGGAACTTCATCCAAACACTACAGCACACTGGAGGTACACACACACACACTGGAGCACACCATGTCTGTTGTAATAAACTGCACACACTCGTTTCCCCTCGTACACAAGAACATATTGAGGAATAATAAAAAAAATGTGCAGAACTTTAATGATTTAATGATCACGTTAATGATTTTACATGATGATTTCGCTTCACTTTGTTCTTGTTTAATGTTGTTTCTATCTGATTTCTGGTTTCCACACACACTGGTTCCTCCTCAGGATTTAATAGATATTAATCAGCAGCACCTGAATGTGATGGGTGTTGGACACTCGTCCCTCAACACACTGTGCAGAGTTACACTCGCCCACGGCCTCCACAGCAAACTGACCGGCGCAGGGGGAGGAGGCTGCGCTATCACCCTCCTCACACCAGGTCTCTCACACACACACACACACACACACACACACACACACACACACACATGCTTCACACTAACTTTTACTATAAATCAGTGTTTTTTCCTGAAGTTTTTCTAAAAGCTGATAATTGCTTGATGATAATTTTGCAATCTCAGCACTTCACATTTATGGTTTTTATTCCTCAGTAGTTTGCTGTTAATCACAACTTTTATTTCACACGATTGTGGTCATAATACACTCGGCATCAAACAATGTTGCTAGGCAACCTAAATGAATGATGTGTGTAGCTCACATGTAGCTGAGATGTTCTTTTTCTGGACAATGTAAAGTCCATATTGACTGTGGAACAGAATAAACCTGTATCTCAGAGAGCTACACTTTAATTACACTTAGCTTTAACCGCTACAACAATCAGTCGTACACCCCATATTAATATAAACTGGTGTATGATGTTCCAGACACAGACGAGTCGGTGGTGCGAGACGTGATGAAGGAGCTGAAGAAGGTCGGCTTTGACTGCTGGGAGACGAGTATCGGAGCACCGGGGGTCCTGCTGCACTCGCCCACCTCACTGACACACAACGTCCTCGACATCCTCAACAAATACTGAAGATCTGCTGACACACACACACACACACACACACACACACACACTCTACAGAGGAACATTGCAGCTACACCAACAGTATTATTTATGTTCTAATGAAGATCAGAATGGACACAAACGTCCACTCGACTGATACGATACCAGAATGACCTCATCCTCCAGTTTTAGCTCGCTAGTGTTGTTTGGGGGAATGATAGCTCGAGCGCTAATACAGTGTGGGTCTCCTAATACTTTATACCAACTTTATTTCAAAATAAATCTGATCTTTGGATTATCCTGGCTGAATGCCAGTTCTTCTTCTTTTTCCTCTTCAACCAAAGGTGCAGTTTTGGACGTTACGATTTAAATTATAGGCAGATTATATATGAATGCAATGCTACAGCACAATAAATGTACATTTGATATGATTAAATATTAAAAATCTACATCTAACGTATTCGACTAAAATCTTTAAGAGCGTTTTCATAAAAAAGTGGATTAAATCATAGTGTACTGGTTTTTTTTTTTCTAACTTATTTTCTGTAGCATCTCTAGATCAGCTCGATCGGTTAATTAATATGCAAATCAGACCCTGACGTCACCGATCATCTTCAATTGAGCTTTTGCCTCATTTCCCCTGAAAAGATTCACAGTCTGCGGAGGAAAAGTGGATTAGCAGAATAAATGTACATAAAATGCAGTCAGATTTATTTAGATAAATTATTTTATTATATATCAACTTTATTCTTTAATGAGGCAGGGGGAAGTGGGCGGAGTCTCGGTCGATTTTTCACTTCGCAGCCATTTTGTGGTGAACTTCATTGTTAACTAACAAACACCTGAAATATATAATCATTATTATTATTATTACAAATACCACATAAGCTACTAGAAAAAATGAAGATGAAAGCATCAGTATTCTAGAAGCTTCTGAACATCACACACACACACACACACACACCTGAGGACCTGAGGCACCTCACACTCCTGCTCTCCTCACAGGTGCGTGTCCTCCAGATCTGTTCCAGTCTTTATTATATACAGTGTCCGTTTTGGTCCAAAGATGATTCTATATTCTTTAATGAAGGGGAACTGATGGAGTTCGAGATTTAAGATTTTTAATGTTTGTGTTTCTCAGTGAAACGGAACCAGGTTCAGCTTTACTCATTGGTATCATTTCATTAATAAAATCTCACCATTGAAATCATTCTTATGTCCCTAATGAGCTTTAAGACTAGAAGAATATTTCATATGTTGACTACATGCACCTCTGTAGTTCATACACCATGTCCATGTCTTTCATTCCTCTTTACAATACAGTAATTATACATCATAACTTATTCAAGGCAACTTTGGTTGGCTGCATCGATACTAATATAAATATATCAAATAATTTACTGTTTTTACTGTCAAACTCAACTTTCTGATCGTTTACATTCACAGTGAAAATAAATTACACACAATAATATGCCCGAGATTCTAGATCTTATTTCTTCCCCACACTTGGTCAGTGTCAGAGTTAATCCACCAGAGGGCAGCAGAGGGACGAGAACTGAATATTATCACCATTTTTTTAATTTAATTTAGAATTTGATCGAAATCTCACAATAGCTTCATTTTCCAAATATACAGGTTTTACATTAATAACATGAGCATCTGAACTCAACAATTTCTGAATATTCAATAATTTGTCTGTCTAAACACACCGTAAAAAAAACAATAGATTTTCTACATAATACACAATAACACTTATCATATCAAATTATATATATTTTAATAATCACTCAGTAAACTTGTGTTTTTTATGTGTTGATGTCAGACACCAGGACAGAACGCCGTCAGCTGCTTCTCTCTTTTCTACTGATTTCACTCTTTAACTCACCTGATTGATCTCAAGCGCTTTCCGAAACAAGCGTTTTCATCAGCGCTGAGCTAATGAACACACACACACACACACACACACACACACATGCTCATTATCATCTGAACTGAAGCTGACTATAAATACACACTCCATTATTAAATATGCACTCATTATTACACTCGGAGATCAAATCACAGCTCATATGGATTAACATAACGCTTTTAATCTCTACTGGGAAATTTATAATAGATAGAGTGAGAATTCTCACACACACACACACACACACACACACACACAGCAAACTATAAATATTGAACAGCACTTGTATGGACTAGTATACAGATCTATAGTATCATGCTGCACCTGTGTGTGTGTGTGTGTGTGTGTGTGTGTGTGTGTGTGTGTGTGTGTGTGCTTAAGGACTGTAGAGTAACAGGATTATTGAGGACACGAGAAGGGACACTGAACGATCTCCTGAGGACGTCTCTCTCTCTCTCTCTCTCTCTCTCTCTCTCTCTTGCCCACTTATGTGAAAGTGGATTACCAAATCGTTTTATCTTTGTTCCCCCCTTTCTCCCTATCTTTCTTTCGTCCTGTACCCCCTCTCTCTCTCTCTCTGTGATGGGGTGATGATGATGGGGAGAGTTATGAAGCCGGCGCCCCGTTGGCGCGTTTGAAATTTGGCCAACCAGCAGCTGGCAGAGAAAAAGGTCAATTTGAGGGAAGTCTGGAGTAATTGATTTCTCTCCTTTCTCTCCCTCCCTCCCGTTCTCTCTCTTTCTTTCCATCTCCATCTCCCTTTTTCTATCCATCTTTTTTCCTCCTCTCTGTTGTTTTAATTCATTCTTTTAAATGTCAGATGGCTTTAGCGGTGCAGCGCTGCCAGACGGGCCGTACCACAAGGGAGGGGGGTGTGTGTGTGTGTGTGTGTGTGTGTGTGTGTGTGTGTGTGTGTGTGTGTGTGAGACGTGGGGGCGTTACTGTGAACTTTAACCTTTCTCTCAGTGCTTGCCTCCTGCCGTCTGTGTTTCAGTAATGCTCCCTTCATCCCCTCATCCCTCATCCCCCACTCCCTTTTTTCCTCCATCGCAATTTCCAAAACTCAACCTGCTGGAATTCAGTCACTACTGAGCTGCTGACCATAATCACATCACTGAGAGAGAGAGAGAGAGAGAGAGAGAGAGAGAGAAGAGAGAGGGATACAAAGAGAGAGAAGAGAGAGAGAGAAGAGAGAGAGAAGAAGAGAGAGAGAGGGAGAGACATTTTTATGTTCTTAAAATGTCTGTTTGGAGAAGCTTTTAGCTGCAGTGTGAGGGACTCTGTGTGTGTGTGTGTGTGTGTGTGTGTGTGTGTGTGTGTGTGTGTGTGTGTGTGTGGTATTCTGACCCTTTCATTGATCCACATCTCCTTCGGCAGTTGAGTGTGAGACACACTGACCTTTGACCCCTGGTTTTGCCTGCTGGCATCTCGACTAAGAGCCGCTGTCCTGCCTCTGAGGTCAAGAGGTGTGTGTGTGTGTGTGTGTGTGTGTGTGTGTGTGTGTGGAGTGGTGGTGTGAAGTGAAAGCTGAGGGTGATGACCTCGATGAGTCTATTTCGCACCAGTACACGCTGACAACTGTGTGTGTGTGTGTGTGTGTGTGTGTGTGTGTGTGTGTGTGTGTGTGTGTGTGTGTGTGTGTGTGTGTGTGTGTGTGTGTGTGTGTGTGTGTGTGTGTGTGTGTGTGTGTGTGTGTGTGTGTGTGTGTGTGTGTGTGTGTGTGTGTGTGTGTGTGTGTGTGTGTGTGTAAGGTCACTGACACCCCAAGCTCACACCTACACAAGCCAATGTGAAAAGATGCACTTGAACACAACACAGAGACAACAGATGACAGCTGACTCACAAAACACACACACACACACACACACACACACACACACACACACACATTTTGTTTAAAATAACTCTACACTAAACGTGATGAAACAGTGTCAGTGCACATTAGACCTGTCAAAATTTATTTCATAGGTAGAACCAGTGTGTGTTTTCTTACAGCAAACTGTGTGTGTGTGTGTGTGTGTGTGTGTGTGTGTGTGTGTGTGTTCTCCTGTAGAATCTTGCACTTTATGAAATGTAATCTAAATTCTAATATAATCTGCACAGAATGAGGACACGTTCATCCTTATATCTCCTGTAAACAACTCAGTATAATCACACACACACACACACACACACACACACACACACACACACACACACACACACACATCATTTACACTCACCAGCTCCTCTTTTTTACTCTCCGAATTTAATAGAAAAAATGACAGCTTCACAAATGTTTCCAAATCTGTAACAATGAGGGTGGAGATAAAGGTGAGGGTAGATGGTGAGGAGATGATGGTGTAGATAAAGGTGAGGGTAGATGGTGAAGAGGAGATGATGGTGTAGATAAAGGTGAGGGTAGATGGTGAAGAGGAGATGATGGTGTAGATAAAGGTGAGGGTAGATGGTGAAGAGGAGATGATGGTGTAGATAAAGGTGAGGGTAGATGGTGAAGAGGAGATGATGGTGTAGATAAAGGTGAGGGTAGATGGTGAAGAGAGATGATGGTGTAGATAAAGGTGAGGGTAGATGGTGAAGAGGAGATGATGGTGTAGATAAAGGTGAGGGTAGATGGTGAAGAGGAGATGATGGTGTAGATAAAGGTGAGGGTAGATGGTGAAGAGGAGATGATGGTGTAGATAAAGGTGAGGGTAGATGGTGAAGAGGAGATGATGGTGTGGATAAAGGTGAGGGTAGATGGTGAAGAGGAGATGATGGTGTAGATAAAGGTGAGGGTAGATGGTGAAGAGGAGATGATGGTGTGGATAAAGGTGAGGGTAGATGGTGAAGTGGAGATGATGGTGTAGATAAAGGTGAGGGTAGATGGTGAAGAGGAGATGATGGTGTAGATAAAGGTGAGGGTAGATGGTGAAGTGGAGATGATGGTGTAGATAAAGGTGAGGGTAGATGGTGAAGTGGAGATGATGGTGTGATAAAGGTGAGGGTAGATGGTGAAGAGGAGATGATGGTGTAGATAAAGGTGAGGGTAGATGGTGAAGAGGAGATGATGGTGTAGATAAAGGTGAGGGTAGATGGTGAAGAGGAGATGATGGTAGATAAAGGTGAGGGTAGATGGTGAAGAGGAGATGATGGTGTAGATAAAGGTGAGGTAGATGGTGAAGAGGAGATGATGGTGTAGATAAAGGTGAGGGTAGATGGTGAAGAGGAGATGGTGTAGATAAAGGTGAGGTAGATGGTGAAGAGGAGATGATGGTAGATAAAGGTGAGGAAGATGGTGAAGAGGATGATGGTGTAGATAAAGGTGAGGGTAGATGGTGAAGTGGAGATGATGGTGTAGATAAAGGTGAGGGTAGATGGTGAAGAGGAGATGATGGTGTAGATAAAGGTGAGGGTAGATGGTGAAGAGGAGATGATGGTGTAGATAAAGGTGAGGGTAGATGGTGAAGAGGAGATGATGGTGTAGATAAAGGTGAGGGTAGATGGTGAAGAGGAGATGATGGTGTAGATAAAGGTGAGGGTAGATGGTGAAGAGGAGATGATGGTGTAGATAAAGGTGAGGGTAGATGGTGAAGAGGAGATGATGGTGTAGATAAAGGTGAGGGTAGATGGTGAAGTGGAGATGATGGTGTAGATAAAGGTGAGGGTAGATGGTGAAGTGGAGATGATGGTGTAGATAAAGGTGAGGGTAGATGGTGAAGAGGAGATGATGGTGTAGATAAAGGTGAGGGTAGATGGTGAAGAGGAGATGATGGTGTAGATAAAGGTGAGGGTAGATGGTGAAGAGGAGATGATGGTGTAGATAAAGGTGAGGGTAGATGGTGAAGAGGAGATGATGGTGTAGATAAAGGTGAGGGTAGATGGTGAAGTGTAGATGATGGTGTAGATAAAGGTGAGGGTAGATGGTGAAGTGTAGATGATGGTGTAGATAAAGGTGAGGGTAGATGGTGAAGTGTAGATGATGGTGTAGATAAAGGTGAGGGTAGATGGTGAAGTGAGATGATGGTGTAGATAAAGGTGAGGGTAGATGGTGAAGTGGAGATGATGGTGTAGATAAAGGTGAGGGTAGATGGTGAAGTGGAGATGATGGTGTAGATAAAGGTGAGGTAGATGGTGAAGTGAGATGATGGTGTGGATAAAGGTGAGGGTAGATGGTGAGGAGATGATGGTGAAGATAAAGGTGAGGGAAGATGGTGAAGAGGATGATGGTGTAGATAAAGGTGAGGTAGATGGTGAAGTGGAGATGATGGTGTAGATAAAGGTGAGGGTAGATGGTGAAGTGGAGATGATGGTGTAGATAAAGGTGAGGGTAGATGGTGAAGAGGAGATGATGGTGTAGATAAAGGTGAGGGTAGATGGTGAAGTGGAGATGATGGTGTAGATAAAGGTGAGGGTAGATGGTGAAGAGGAGATGATGGTGTGGATAAAGGTGAGGGTAGATGGTGAAGAGGAGATGATGGTGTAGATAAAGGTGAGGGTAGATGGTGAAGTGGAGATGATGGTGTAGATAAAGGTGAGGGTAGATGGTGAAGAGGAGATGATGGTGTAGATAAAGGTGAGGGTAGATGGTGAAGTGGAGATGATGGTGTAGATAAAGGTGAGGGTAGATGGTGAAGAGGAGATGATGGTGTAGATAAAGGTGAGGTAGATGGTGAAGAGGAGATGATGGTGTAGATAAAGGTGAGGGTAGATGGTGAAGTGGAGATGATGGTGTAGATAAAGGTGAGGGTAGATGGTGAAGAGGAGATGATGGTGTGGATAAAGGTGAGGGTAGATGGTGAAGAGGAGATGATGGTGTAGATAAAGGTGAGGGTAGATGGTGAAGTGGAGATGATGGTGTAGATAAAGGTGAGGGTAGATGGTGAAGAGGAGATGATGGTGTAGATAAAGGTGAGGGTAGATGGTGAAGTGGAGATGATGGTGTAGATAAAGGTGAGGGTAGATGGTGAAGAGGAGATGATGGTGTAGATAAAGGTGAGGGTAGATGGTGAAGAGGAGATGATAGTGTAGATAAAGGTGAGGGTAGATGGTGAAGTGGAGATGATGGTGTAGATAAAGGTGAGGGTAGATGGTGAAGAGGAGATGATGGTGTAGATAAAGGTGAGGGTAGATGGTGAAGAGGAGATGATGGTAGATAAAGGTGAGGGTAGATGGTGAAGGAGATGATGGTGTAGATAAAGGTGAGGGTAGATGGTGAAGAGGAGATGATGGTGTAGATAAAGGTGAGGGTAGATGGTGAAGTGGAGATGATGGTGTAGATGGTGAAGGAGATGATGGTAGATAAAGGTGAGGGAAGATGGTGAAGAGGATGATGGTGTAGATAAAGGTGAGGGTAGATGGTGAAGAGGAGATGATGGTGTAGATAAAGGTGAGGGTAGATGGTGAAGTGGAGATGATGGTGTAGATAAAGGTGAGGGTAGATGGTGAAGAGGAGATGATGTGTAGATAAAGGTGAGGGTAGATGGTGAAGTGGAGATGATGGTGTAGATAAAGGTGAGGGTAGATGGTGAAGAGGAGATGATGGTGTAGATGGTGAAGGAGATGATGGTAGATAAAGGTGAGGGAAGATGGTGAAGAGGATGATGGTGTAGATAAAGGTGAGGGTAGATGGTGAAGAGGAGATGATGGTGTAGATAAAGGTGAGGGTAGATGGTGAAGAGGAGATGATGGTGTAGATAAAGGTGAGGGTAGATGGTGAAGTGGAGATGATGGTGTAGATAAAGGTGAGGGTAGATGGTGAAGAGGAGATGATGGTGTAGATAAAGGTGAGGGTAGATGGTGAAGTGGAGATGATGGTGTAGATAAAGGTGAGGGTAGATGGTGAAGAGGAGATGATGGTGTAGATAAAGGTGAGGTAGATGGTGAAGTGGAGATGATGGTGTAGATAAAGGTGAGGGTAGATGGTGAAGAGGAGATGATGGTGTAGATAAAGGTGAGGGTAGATGGTGAAGAGGAGATGATGGTGTAGATAAAGGTGAGGGTAGATGGTGAAGAGGAGATGATGGTGTAGATAAAGGTGAGGGTAGATGGTGAAGAGGAGATGATGGTGTGGATAAAGGTGAGGGTAGATGGTGAAGTGGAGATGATGGTGTAGATAAAGGTGAGGGTAGATGGTGAAGAGGAGATGATGGTGTAGATAAAGGTGAGGGTAGATGGTGAAGTGGAGATGATGGTGTAGATAAAGGTGAGGGTAGATGGTGAAGTGGAGATGATGGTGTAGATAAAGGTGAGGGTAGATGGTGAAGAGGAGATGATGGTGTAGATAAAGGTGAGGGTAGATGGTGAAGAGGAGATGATGGTGTAGATAAAGGTGAGGGTAGATGGTGAAGAGGAGATGATGGTGTAGATAAAGGTGAGGGTAGATGGTGAAGAGGAGATGATGGTGTAGATAAAGGTGAGGGTAGATGGTGAAGAGGAGATGATGGTGTAGATAAAGGTGAGGGTAGATGGTGAAGAGGAGATGATGGTGTAGATAAAGGTGAGGGTAGATGGTGAAGTGGAGATGATGGTGTAGATAAAGGTGAGGGTAGATGGTGAAGTGGAGATGATGGTGTAGATAAAGGTGAGGGTAGATGGTGAAGAGGAGATGATGGTGTAGATAAAGGTGAGGGTAGATGGTGAAGAGGAGATGATGGTGTAGATAAAGGTGAGGGTAGATGGTGAAGAGGAGATGATGGTGTAGATAAAGGTGAGGTAGATGGTGAAGAGGAGATGATGGTGTAGATAAAGGTGAGGGTAGATGGTGAAGAGGAGATGATGGTGTAGATAAAGGTGAGGGTAGATGGTGAAGAGGAGATGATGGTGTAGATAAAGGTGAGGGTAGATGGTGAAGAGGAGATGATGGTGTAGATAAAGGTGAGGGTAGATGGTGAAGAGGAGATGATGGTGTAGATAAAGGTGAGGGTAGATGGTGAAGAGGAGATGATGGTGTAGATAAAGGTGAGGGTAGATGGTGAGGGTAGATGGTGAAGAGATGATGGTGTAGATGGTGAAGGAGATGATGGTAGATAAAGGTGAGGTAGATGGTGAAGTGTAGATGATGGTGTAGATGGTGAAGAGATGATGGTGTAGATGGTGAAGAGATGATGGTGTAGATAAAGGTGAGGGTAGATGGTGAGGAGATGATGGTGTAGATAAAGGTGAGGGTAGATGGTGAAGTGAGATGATGGTGTGGATAAAGGTGAGGGTAGATGGTGAAGTGGAGATGTTCAGATGGTTCTGGCGTCTCTGTGTAGATGGTGAAGTGGAGATGATGGTGTAGATAAAGGTGAGGGTAGATGGTGAAGTGGAGATGATGGTGTAGATAAAGGTGAGGGTAGATGGTGAAGAGGAGATGATGGTGTAGATAAAGGTGAGGGTAGATGGTGAAGAGGAGATGATGGTGTAGATAAAGGTGAGGGTAGATGGTGAAGAGAGATGATGGTGTAGATAAAGGTGAGGGTAGATGGTGAAGAGGAGATGATGGTGTAGATAAAGGTGAGGGTAGATGGTGAAGTGGAGATGATGGTGTAGATGGTGAAGGAGATGATGGTAGATAAAGGTGAGGGAAGATGGTGAAGAGGATGATGGTGTAGATAAAGGTGAGGGTAGATGGTGAAGAGGAGATGATGGTGTAGATAAAGGTGAGGTAGATGATGAAGTGGAGATGATGGTGTAGATAAAGGTGAGGGTAGATGGTGAAGAGGAGATGATGGTGTAGATAAAGGTGAGGGTAGATGGTGAAGAGGAGATGATGGTGTAGATAAAGGTGAGGTAGATGGTGAAGAGGAGATGATGGTGTAGATAAAGGTGAGGGTAGATGGTGAAGTGGAGATGATAGTGTAGATAAAGGTGAGGGTAGATGGTGAAGAGGAGATGATGGTAGATAAAGGTGAGGGTAGATGGTGAAGAGGAGATGATGGTGTAGATAAAGGTGAGGGTAGATGGTGAAGTGGAGATGATGGTGTAGATAAAGGTGAGGTAGATGGTGAAGAGGAGATGATGGTGTAGATAAAGGTGAGGGTAGATGGTGAAGAGATGATGGTGTAGATAAAGGTGAGGGTAGATGGTGAAGTGGAGATGATGGTGTAGATAAAGGTGAGGGTAGATGGTGAAGTGGAGATGATGGTGTAGATAAAGGTGAGGGTAGATGGTGAAGAGGAGATGATGGTGTAGATAAAGGTGAGGGTAGATGGTGAAGAGGAGATGATGGTAGATAAAGGTGAGGGTAGATGGTGAAGTGTAGATGATGGTGTAGATAAAGGTGAGGGTAGATGGTGAAGTGTAGATGATGGTGTAGATAAAGGTGAGGGTAGATGGTGAAGTGGAGATGATGGTGTAGATAAAGGTGAGGGCAGTGGGTGTGGGTGTGGGTGAGGGTAGATGGTGAAGAGAAGATGTTCAGATGGTTCTGGCGTCTCTGTGTAGATGGTGAAGTGGAGATGATGGTGTAGATAAAGGTGAGGGTAGATGGTGAAGAGGAGATGATGGTGTAGATAAAGGTGAGGGTAGATGGTGAAGAGGAGATGATGGTGTAGATAAAGGTGAGGGTAGATGGTGAAGTGGAGATGATGGTGTAGATAAAGGTGAGGGTAGATGGTGAAGAGGAGATGATGGTGTGGATAAAGGTGAGGGTAGATGGTGAAGAGGAGATGATGGTAGATAAAGGTGAGGGTAGATGGTGAAGAGGAGATGATGGTAGATAAAGGTGAGGGTAGATGGTGAAGAGGAGATGATGGTGTAGATAAAGGTGAGGGTAGATGGTGAAGAGGAGATGATGGTGTAGATAAAGGTGAGGGTAGATGGTGAAGAGGAGATGATGGTGTAGATAAAGGTGAGGGTAGATGGTGAAGAGGAGATGATGGTGTAGATAAAGGTGAGGGTAGATGGTGAAGAGGAGATGATGGTGTAGATAAAGGTGAGGGTAGATGGTGAAGTGGAGATGATGTAGATAAAGGTGAGGGTAGATGGTGAAGAGGAGATGATGGTGTAGATAAAGGTGAGGGTAGATGGTGAAGAGGAGATGATGGTGTAGATAAAGGTGAGGGTAGATGGTGAAGTGGAGATGATGGTGTAGATAAAGGTGAGGGTAGATGGTGAAGAGGAGATGATGGTGTAGATAAAGGTGAGGGTAGATGGTGAAGAGGAGATGATGGTGTAGATAAAGGTGAGGGTAGATGGTGAAGTGGAGATGATGGTGTAGATAAAGGTGAGGGTAGATGGTGAAGTGGAGATGATGGTGTAGATAAAGGTGAGGGTAGATGGTGAAGAGGAGATGATGGTGTAGATAAAGGTGAGGTAGATGGTGAAGAGGAGATGATGGTGTAGATAAAGGTGAGGGTAGATGGTGAAGTGAGATGATGGTGTAGATAAAGGTGAGGGTAGATGGTGAAGTGTAGATGATGGTGTA
>NC_060910.1:18064847-18067347 GCF_014805685.1 Silurus meridionalis | reverse complement strand
GACCTTCACTTCCTCTCCAACAATGATTACACAACACAGCCAACAATCCACTACGTCTCTGTCAAGCTTCTCAACCTTAACAGAAGATGAGATACTGCAAGTCATCCGATCCTGCAATCCCACCACCTGTCCTCTGGATCCAATCCCTTCAACTACGCTCCAGACCATCACGCAAGATCTCCTGCCCTTCATCTCCACAATCATCAATGGGTCATTAACATCTGGCTATGTACCAACTACCTTCAAGCAAGCAAGGGTCATTCCTATCTTGAAGAAACCGCTCTGGATCCATCAGACATCAACAACTACAGACCGGTATCACTCCTTTCCTTTCTTTCTAAGTCTCTGAACGCACTGTTTTAACCAACTGTCTGTCTATCTCTCACAGAACAACCTCCACGATCCGAACCAGTCTGGGTTCAAAGCGGCACATTCCACAGAGACGGCCCTATTGGCTGTTTCTGAGAAACTACATGCTGCTCGGTCAGCCAAGCTATCATCTGTACTTATCTTTCTGGACCTTTCAGCAGCATTTGACACAGTCAACCACAAGACACTTTTGTCAACCCTCAAGAGCCTTGGTATCTGCGGAACAGCATGGGAATGGTTTGCTTCCTACCTGGAAGGTCGCTCATACCAGGTAACATGGAGGGGATCCACATCTGCCCCATGCAGACTCACCACTGGTGTCCCACAAGGCTCGGTACTTGGTCCCCTCCTTTTCTCCCTCTATACCCACTCCATTGGTGAAGTCATATCCTCACATGGGTTTTCTTATCACTGCTATGCAGATGACACTCAACTCATCTTTTCTTTCCTCCATCAGATACCACAGCTTCGCTCGGATCTCAGCATGCTTGTCAGACATATCTTTATGGATGAGGGCTCACCAACTTAAACTCAACCCCAGCAAAACAGAACTGCTGGTCATCCCAGGTGATTCATCTCCAGGTCAAGATCTACAAATAACACTTCATGACTCTCTGCTCTCCCCTTCAGCCACTGCTCGTAACCTTGGGGTAACTATGGACAATGAACTGTCTTTTTTCCCACATGTCGCTAATGTTGCTCGTTCTTGCCGATTTCTTCTCTATAACATCCGAAGGATTCGACCATTTCTGTCCATACAGGCTGCCCAGTTGCTTGTTCAGTCTCTTGTCATTTCAAGACTGGACTACTGCAACTCTCTGCTGGCAGGTCTTCCCCTGAACGCTATTCGTCCACTGCAAATGATCCAAAACGCAGCTGCACGACTTGTGTTCAATCAGCCCAAGTTTTCCCACACCACCCCACTGCTGCGCTCCTTCACTGGCTTCCAGTAGCTGCACGTATCAGATTCAAAACACTGATGCTTGCCTACAAGGCCAAAATGGACCAGCACCATCTTACCTCAGTGACCTCATCACATCTCGCACTGCACCACGCTGTCTGAGATCCTCCAGCCCTGCTCGACTGGTACCACCTTCTCTCAGAATGAGAGGTAAGTACAATTCAAGGCTCTTCTCTGTTCTGGCACCGAGGTGGTGGAATGAACTTCCCCTAGATGTCCGTACAGCAGAGTCCCTGATTATCTTTAAGCGACGACTGAAGACCTACCTCTTCCTGAAATACCTAAATTAGCACCTTCCAAGTTTGTAGAATTCGAGTTATATTTATATTGAGTTTGTATTCTTGCGTACCAGTGTAGATTTATTCACTACTAGAGATTTAAAGCACGTTTGTACGTCGCTCTGGATAAGGGCGTCTGCTAAATGTCGCAAATGTAAATGTAAATGTAAGAGCAAAATTAATTTAAAATTACAACATAGGATTGTTTGAATGGTGGATAAAGAACCCTGATTAACTCCCAAACAAATTCAAGCTGTTCTGCAGACACGGGGTACAACAGTCAGCTGAATAAAAAGGGTAGGAGCCCCAGGAGGACACCACTGCTGACACAAAGGCATAAAAAAAGCAAGACTGGAGTTTACCAAAACCTATGGGAAAAAAACACATCTTTCTTAGACAACGTTCTATGGAGAGATGAGACAAAAGTAGAACTTTTTGTTAAAAGACATCATGGCACTGTTTACAGAAAAAGAAATGATCAAACATGGTGGAGGTTCGAAGATGTTTTGGGGTCGTTATGCTGCTTCTGGCACTGGATGCCTTGACTGTGTGAACAGTATCGTGAAATCTGTTGATTACCAAAGAAATTTGGAGCGCAACCTAGTGGCCAGTGTCAGAAAGCTGCATCTCCATCAGAGGCCACGGGTCTTCCAGCAGGGTAACAACATGAAAACTCTTTAAAAAGCAGTCAGTAGTGGTTACAAACAAAGCGCTGGAGAGTTCTGAAATGACCTGCTATGAGTCCAGATCTAAATCCCATAGAACAGCTGTGGAAAGATCTGAAAACAGCAGTTGGGAGAAGGTATCCTTCAAATCTGAATGTCCTGCAGCAGTTGCTAAAGACACTGGTCCAAAATTCCAGTAGTGAGAAACTCATTCATGGTTACGGAAA
>NC_060910.1:18049847-18062347 GCF_014805685.1 Silurus meridionalis | reverse complement strand
AAAGAGAGGGAGTTGCATGGAGACCGAAACAGAGAAATGCAGAGAGAAAGAGAGACAAAGTTTAATGAGAGATAAACAGATAGAAAACAGGATAAGAAACGCGAGACGGAGGGATGGATAATGAGAGATAGACAGAAAAAAAGAAAAAAGAAAGAGAGAGAGACAAAGAAAGAGTGAACGTGTGAGACAGAGGAAAGGGAAGATGGAGAGACTAAGAGCAAAAGAGTGAGTGACAAAAGAGAGCGAGAGACAGAGGAAATAGAGAATGAAAGTGTACCACTCATCACCTTTTCATCAGCCTCCTCTGTACTGGAACAATAACCACACACACACACACACACACACACACACACACACACACACACACACACACACTCAGGTTAGTGTTGCTGCGCTTGTTGCTGTTGTGTGTTTAGCACTCAGTCGGGGCCCCGCAGCCCCCCCACCCCGGATGTTCTTCACTTTGAAGGGGTAAAAGTGCCACTTCAAAGATCACCGTCTCCCCGGCAACCGCACACTCGTTATCATTAAGCCACTAATTACCACTCGGGGACTCTGATTGGTCATAATTAGTGGTTAACTCTTCGTGTGCTGAGCTCAGCAGGGCCACTCGCAATCAAGGGCCAGGTTGCTGTGGCGATTAATCATCACGTTTTATTCTGGCAGATCGTTTCTCACTCCGTAAACTGGCGATTATAAATCCTCTGGGCTACAAACGGCTATGCTAGCTCGTGTTTGTTTTCTGTTACAGACAGACTAATATACACACACACACACACACACACACACACACACACACACACACACATTCTCTCTTCACCCCACCCCCAAATTCACTCATTCTTCTGAACTCACTGCAGACACTTCAGCACCATCTCATTCCTAAAGAACACCAGAAACCTTCTCCCTCCAGGTGGATTCACTTCCTGAACATCCTGTAGGATATCAGAGTGTCGAGTTTTCTGCTCTTCAGTACCTCTGAGCTGACTTTGGTGCTTGGACCCCTGAACCTATTATACATAGTACATGTATAAAGTATAACATAGTACACTGAGATTCCAGCATCTGCCACAAAATTCAGGAAGGTCACAGAAGATCTCAGGCTCTTCACCACAGGTCCCTGAGGGTCGTGTTGGTGTTTAGCATTGTGTAAAGGACCAGTGTGTCTGAGAGCAGGAAGGAGCTCAGTGTTGGTGCAGTGATCCTGCACATCTCCCAGTTCTGCATCAGAGGCCTGAACCACAAACACTTCTCTTGTAAAGTGTGTGTGTGTGTGTGTGTGTGTGTGTGTGTGTGTGTGTGTGTGTGTGTGTGTGTAAAATTCTAATTAGCGAGTGTGAAGTGGTGCGAGAGCAGGACAGGGTGAATGATAATGGCTCCGGAGCGAGAGACACGTCGCTTCTCACAAATTGATTTTTTTTAGGTGTTAAATGGATGGAGGCCTCCGAGACTGCAACACTTTTACACCTCCAAACATCTTCCACACGTCCTCTTTTCCTCCTCTTCTCCTCCACACCTTCTCCCCAAACACTCAGGACAGAGAGAGCTTCTGAAAAGAACAAAGAGAGAGAGAGAGAGAGAGAGAGGAAGTTTTCTGACTGAGACTCTCATAAATCACTTGAAGAGCAGGTTTCTTCTTTCTCCTGTTTATAATTCGCTCTTCAGACACACACGAGTGTGTGTGGAGGTGAAGAGAAGGAGAGGAGAGAGTGAGATAGACAAGTGGAGAGACAGATCGAGGTTTCAGGAGAAGGTCTGGGCAGAGTGATGGATCTGGAGGAGTGGCGAAGGAGCAGCTGCATGTCTGTGGAAATTCGGTGAGAAGGAAGGAACGAGGAGAGAGTGCTAATGGATTTCAGTGAAAGAGGAAAAAAAAGAGAGAGGGAGAGGGAGATCATATTTAAAGGTTAAATCAGCCTGAGTGTAGCCATCATCATCATCATCTGATTACACTCTTCCTCTCTCCCGCTGTGTGTTTGTGTTTGAGAGTTGGTGTACTGCTGAAGCTCCGCCCCCAGGCTCAGTCTCGAGTCACGTCCCTCATTTTAGATCAAATCCACACATCTGATTTTTGACATTTGTGTTGATCAGGGTGTAAAATCACGTCTCAGTGAACATGAACGTCGTACAGATGGAGCAGACAGAACATCAGGAGAGCAGACGGGTCACCAGCTGGAACAGAATCACACATGGTGTTTAAATTGGGGCCATAAAATGCAGGAAGTGTCCGGATTTTTATCCTTTTATAGTTACCTGTAACGTTGAGGAACATCTGGGAAACAAGTCCCTGTGAACGAGTTATTACTATAGAAACGTGAACACACACTCCGAATACCATGTAATAAAGCGCACTGTACCACGGCAGCGACGGAGGAAGGTTCAGTTTAATCCCCTTTCTGTCTGAGAGAACAGGGGGATCAGTTCCATCATGGTTTTCACTTCACCACAGGATCTGATCATTTCTCATATTTCCTCATCGAGCGTATGTGAGTTTGAAGGTCATGAGGGGCGTGTAAACTTCTGTAACTGCGCCGCGTCTCCCACAGTGGCCCCAGAATCTATTTATCTCTAAAACAGGAAACAGATCCGTCGCAGTGTGAACACAAATCTGATCCTTTTCACTGAACTGATCCGGTCCATAAACGCTGAGCTCTGATTGGCCGAGAGCCGAGGAGAGAAAACACACACCACTGAGTCAGAATCTGGTGTTAGTCATTACGCTGACAGCAGTTAATGATGTGTTAGGTGTGTGTGTGTGTGTGTGTGTGTGTGTGTGTGTGTGTGTGTGTGTGTGTGTGTGTGTGTGTGGAGGGCTGTCAGTGGCACCAGTGCGTCAGCGTCAGTTTGAAATCACAGCTCTATTGTAAAACAGCGCGTGATGCTGACACACACACACACACACACACACACACACTGTGAATAACATGGCAAGTGTGCGACTGGCAGCATGTCCAACACAGCTGATACTGACAATGTCTCAATGGGGAGAGAGAGAGAGAGAGAGAGAGAGAGAGAGACCTGACCTTCTGACCTTCTAAACTTCTGACTAATAATTCAGAACCCACCAGATCTCAACATAGAGAACTGACTCTGTCCTGAGCTCCTCACTGCCTCTCATCATCACTACTGGCAACTGTCTTTCTTTCTTTCTTTCTTTCTTTCTTTCTTTCTTTCTTTCTTTCTTTCTTTCTTTCTTTCTTTCTTTCTTCCTTTCTTCCTTTCTTTGTTTCTTCCTTCTTTCTCTCTCTCTGAGTAACTCGTATCTCCCCAGATCTCACTTCTATTTTTTCCTCTTTATATCCGTCTGCATCCCCAGTGTCCTCTGCTGTCACTTCTCCTGCTCTCTGTCATTCTTTATCTGACTTTCTATCCATCTGCCTCTCACCCTCTTTCTCTCTGTCCTCCTCTCCTCCCCCTCTCCTCTCCGTTCACATGACACAGTTTTGGATTCTGCACGTTCTCTCGCTCTATCGATGGCGGTTGAATCAATGTTATCTCTTTTCCTCACGCCTTGGCCTGCATCGATCCTCCTCCTCCTCCCTCCTCCCTCCGTCTGTCTCACACTCGCTCAATTAAACACCTCTCACTGCGGCTCAGGGCAAATTGAAATCGGACACAGCCTCGAGCACACAGAGAGAATCAGCCTGAGACAGACGAGCGCGGCTTATAAAGCTGTGGCTGAGAAAACGGAAATTACAAATGAGAGGAGAGAGAGAGAGAGAGAGAGAGAGAGAGAGAGAGAGAGAGAGAGAGGAGGTGGTTCGCTTTCTTTAGCATCAGACTTTGAAGACTGAGTTTCCATGATGGTGGTGGTGGTGGTAGCTCTGTTTCTCCTCCTCTTCTCTTTAATCACTCCATCTTCATCTCTTCATCTTTATTATAAACAGCAGTAATGGGCACGGAGCAGTGTGAGCATCAAACTTCTCCACGCAACAGCACAAACTTTTCTCAACTCAACACCTCCAGGAACGTCTGGTTTTCTGGTTTGTCTGGGAAAATAATGTGTGTAGAATTTCCTGCAACATTCCTGCTGTGATGTTTTTCCTCTAACTGGAAATAAACACATTATGGTTAGAACCTTCTTAAAACAGTTCTTGCTTTCAGCCCTATTAGACCTTTTTAAGGAACCCTTTCAGGAACTTTAGAGAATCATTATTCTTTTAAGGAAATCAAGAACCTTTCAGGATCTCAAGAATAATTTCAGGACCTCATGATCTATTTCAGAAACTCAAAAAACATTTTTCTAAACTCAGGAACCTTTTAAGGAACTTAAGAACATTTTCAGAAGCTCATTGTTCTTTCCTGGAAATCAGGAACCTTTCCAGGAACTCTAAAATCAGGAACCCTTTCAGAAACTCAGGAATGCTTAAAGACAATCATTATACTTTCCAGGACCCTAAAATCCTTACAGGACCCCAACATTTTCAGCAACTTAAGAACCTCTTCAGGATCTTCAAAACCCTTTCATGAACGCAAGAACCTTTCAGGAACTCAAAAACCCATATCAGGAACTCAGGAACTCTTTAAGGAACTCAAGTAAGGAAGTTTCTGCTCTTGAGGAACCTAAGAAACTGAGTAGATTAGTTTAGCTAGGAAGTGATTGAGGAGGAGCTTGTGGTGCTGAAGGGCCCTGATTGGTCAAACTCATGTTTTTTTTTACATCAAACCTTTTATTGTTTGTTTGTTTTTTTAAGAATCTCAGCAGAAATAAACAGCAGGAAATAAGTTTATATTTGTAGAGTCCAGTTTTCTCTCTCTCTCTCTCTCTCTCTCTCTCTCTCTCTCTCTCTCTCTCTCTCTCTCTCTGCAGTTTTAATCCCTCAGCAGTGTGTGAGTGTTCCTGCTCCATCACAGGGTAAATCTGTGGTGGCCTCCTGCGCTTCCTCGGCCTCGTCCTAATCCCCCAAGTGCTGCTGTGTTCAGCACTTTATTAGCACGACTGACACCACGCACTACGCTATTAGCATTAGCTCTAGCGGCAGCATTAGCATCAGCTTTAACGATCCCCAGATCCGTATTGAGCCTCGTCATCAGTTTGGCTTCGTGTCATCTCGGTCCACCTGCTGCCTGAAGAGGAACCGCAGATCCCTGCTCTAACACACACACACACACACACACACACACACACACACACACACACACACACACTACACACACACTGCCAGAATGAGGCATGTTTATAATATTAGAGTGCAGTGACAGAGCAGATCTGTGGACGTTTGATTTGACGTGATGTGAATCTGATGAGAGGGAGGCGTGTGTGTGTGTGTGTGTGTGTGTGTGTGTGTGTGATGAATTATGAATAGAGCAGACTAAACACTTTGTGTCAGATGCAGGTCTGTGCTGGTGATTTGCCCGGGGCTTGAGTGGAACAGGACGTCGTCTCTTTCCACACGTCAGCTTCAATTTCCTCAGCACTTTATTCCCTCTGTCTGTGGAGCTCCTCATCACTTCCACCAACATCTGCACATCTGCACATCGCTCTCACCTCTGCGTGGTGAAGGAAATGTTCAGAGTCTTCACGCTGGACCTAGAGCTTATCGAGCGTGTGAGTGGGGAATCGCAGGAACGTCACACCTCAGGCTCTTCGGCGTCGATCCGAGCGAACTGCGGGATGGATGATGTCATTCGAGTGTAAGTCGTCATTGAGGTCACGTCCTGTGTCATGTGACTTTATAGAAATGAGCTTATCACGCTGCACTGTTTGCTCCATCGTCTCGCGTTCCGCTCACTTGTACAGCCGAGAGGATTCACGTGTCACTGTGTTCCAGAGTTCAAGTCTGGTGAACTCTGACCTGTGAATTGGCATCACGTCTAGACGTGTGATCGATACACAGAAATCAAACAATCTCACATTGTACCCACAGCAGGTACACAAACATGTGGCTTCATTGTGATAGTGTGTGTGTGTGTGTGTGCGATACTGCGGGGCAGTTATAAAGAAATAATACCCCTCAGGGTTGTGCCCTAGTGCACTACGTAGTGCGCTCATCCCCCTCACCCGCACTCTGTAGTACAGCTGAGCGTGCAGGACGCTGACACCGTCACCTTGGCAACAGACCTTGCCGCGCTGCAATTGGTCGACTCTTGGGAATATGCAAATCCCGGTCGTGTTCTGATTGGTCAGGGGGTGTGGCCAAGCAGCTCCACACCCACGGAGGTTCCGGGTTCCATTGTCAGTCCGGTGGAGCGGCAGGAGGAGAGAGGAGCTACTGAGGGGAGAACTCTGCTCTCACACAAACACACACACACACACCGGTTACTGCCGTCATACTCGGATTATAACCTACACACACGCACACACACACACACCGAGACAGAAATCCTTCCCGGACTGAGAGGAATAAACAGTTTCCTGGACCCGGATTATTTATTACTCTTTATTACCGGCATGACGGAGTGTTAAACCCCCTGCCTGCCTGTGTGTGTGTGTGTGTGTCTGTGTGTCTGTGCACGAGAAAGTGTGTGTGTGTGTGTGTGTGTGTGTGAAGTGAAGTCACACTGCTCGGAGCTGTATGGAGGTCTAAAGAGGAGCAGAAGGGGTTTATGGTAAGACCTTTTCCTCTTTCAAGTGTGTGTGTGTGTGTGAGTGATATTTAACTTTATATACTGGATTACTTTATATACGACTGGGTTAGATACAATCTGATATAAATATAAATGATAATATATAACACTTTATTTAAAAAATGAATAATAATTATTGAATTTATTTATTAAAATCAAATGAATGATAGAAACTGATGTATTTATGTATTTAATAAAACTTATGTATTTATTACAGTTTAGATATAATTATATTCTCTATTTTGCTGCACTTGGGTTTTTCTAAAATTGTGATAACTATATACTATATACGTGTGTGTGTGTGTGTGTGTGTGTGTGTGTGTGTGTGTGTGTGTGCACAGATGGTGTAAACAGACTGTGTTTGATTATAGTTGTTTGTTGTTTTATGTGTTTAAGTGGAGGATCATAAAACAGGAGATAAGCTGCTGATTTATGGACCGAACATCACACACACACACACACACACACACACACACATTGCTGTTAAAGTTAATATTTCATCAGTGTGTGATGTTTTGGGTTCAAAAGGGACTTCTGTGTGTGTGTGTGTGTGTGTGTGTGTGTGTGTGTGTGTGTGTGTGTGTGTGTGTGTGAGTGAGTGAGAGTAGCATGTGTGTGAATGTAAAAGTACCAGAAATTCCAATCTTGTCTGTAATTTTTTTTAATGTGTTGTTAATTTACAGTGCTGAACAATTCTGCTTTCTGACTGGTGGGTTTGTGTGTCTCTAGTTCTGAATGGTGATTGGTGTGTGTGTGTGTGTGTGTGTGTGTGTGTGTGTGTGTGTGTGTGTGTGTGTGTGTAGTTCTGGGTGGAGATTGGTGGGTTGGTGGTGGACATAGGCTATGAGGGACATATGTTTGTATTTGCTGTAATGGTCTGAGTCTGAGGAACAGTCTGAATATAAGGAACAATCTGAGGAACAGTCTAAATATAGGGAACAGTCTGAATTTGAGGAGCAGTCTGGGGAATAGTTTGAGTCTGAAGAATAGTCTGAGGAACAGTCTGAATCTGTGGAACAGTCTGAGCAGTACACTGACCGCTTGTCAGGTGATCAGGTGATTGTATCTCTCACAGAAGTTGATGGATCGTCTTGGTCTCAGGAGGGTGTTATTGGAGCAGCAGAGATAAACGTCCTGATTGATTGATAGATACGCCTCGGGTGAATCTGCGCTCGTCTTATTAAACATGAATATTTTTAGAATTGCAGAACTCCAATTTCCTGCAGCGTAGATTCATCTGTCATCCACTACAACACTCACCTGAGTCTGATTCAGCACTTCACTGATCACTGTGAGGAGGCGTGGCCTGTGTGTGTGTGTGTGTGTGTGTGTGTGTGTGTGTGTGTGTGTGTGTGTGTGTGTGTGTGTGTGTGTGTGCGTGTAAACAGAAGGAGCATTGGCCTGTGTAAGAAACGTTGGTGGTGAGTTGGTGTGATTGTCAGGTGAAAATCTGAATTTTCTGACCAAGCCTCAGTGTGTGTGTGTGTGTGTGTGTGTGTGTGTGTGTGTGTGATAGATAAATGTTCTTCAGTAGATTTCAGCAGTGTTTCATCACTGTGTAACTGCAGATGTGAAGACAACGCCGTTGCGTTTCTTCACACCCGAGTCTTTCTGTAAGCTCCGCCCACCGCACTGTGATTTGCTCAGGTTCCTCTGAGTTCACAAACAATTCTTTCTTTGGGTTTTCTCAATTGTTGCATGTTTTTATGCTCATCCGTCTCCCCTGTCTTATCCCTGTTTCATTCTGTCTCCACTTCTTCTCCTATCAGTTTTCTCTTCTTCTTCTCCCAGTCGTCTCTCGTTCTCCCCATTCTCCTTTATGTCTCATTCCAGTCTCATCCCCGTCTCCTCTCCTCCTCCTCCCAGTTTTCTCTCCTTTTACCCCCAGGCTCCTCTCTGTCTCAGTCCAGTCTCCTCTCTGCCTCCTATTCTTCTCTTCCAATTTTCTTCTCTGTCTCATCCCTGTCTCCTTTTCTTCTCTTCCCAGTCTCCTCTCTGTCTCATTCCAGTCTCATCACTGTCTCCTCTTCATCTCCTTCCAGCTTCCTCTTTGTCTCATCCCAGTCCCCTCTCTGTCTCCTCACAGTTAAAGTGCTGGTGTTTTTTTAATGTTTCACCCTGAACTCTGTGTGTGTGTGTGTGTGTGTGTGTGTGTGTGTGTGTGTGTGTGTGTGTGTGTGTGTGAGAGAGAAAGCATGATGAAGTCTGATATCAGAGATGATTAACACACACTCAGCTCGAGTCCTTCACTGTGATGATCTCACTGAATCAGTGACGGAGAATGTGCGAGAAACAGGATCGTGTCTCTCACGGGTCTCAAAAGTGTCTCTGACTCGACCGACTGAGAACAAAAACAAAACCTGTGATGGAAAGATCACAGAATAAAGTGTGTGTGTGTGTGTGTGTGTGTGTGTGTGTGTGAGACAGAACTGTGAGACTAGGACATTTTAACCTGTTTACACACTCCAGAGATGATGAGTTGCAACATTAAGCTGCTCAAAGTTCACACACACACACACACAGTTGGTAATAGCCGTGGCTCACAGCTGCTGTTTCCCAACTACAAAGTGTTGCTGACTAGCGGGAAAAGGGCACAGAGACCCACACACTCACACACAATAATGCAACAGACATGTGGAAATAAGTCAATAGCAAGTGTGCGTGTGTGTGTGTGTGTGTGTGTGTGTGTGTGTGTGTGTGTGTGTGTGTGTGTGTGTGACCCCGTCTCACTCTCCATGATAATGACAGGTTGCTAGGCAGCTTTAGCCCCGCCCCCTTGTCTCTGTCATTTATATCTCTTGCAGATGGAGTGTGTGATTAGGAGCAAAAGGATCAGCACAGGGGAATGGCTGTATGTTTGTGTGTGTGTGTGTGTGTGTGTGTGTGTGTGTGTGTGTGTGTGTGTGTGTGTGTGTGTGTGCTGAAGTAAGCAGGTCAATTTAGATTATCTCTCTGTGACACTCTCTCTCGTTGTCTGTCTGTCTGTCTTTCTTTTCTCTGTCTTTCACTCACTGTTCCTCTGTCTGGTTATTCTGTATAAGCTTTAAGTTATATGGAGTGAGTGTTATTGAGTCTGAGTGTGTGTGTGTGTGTGTGTGTGTGTGTGTGTGTGTGTGTGTGTGTGCGTGCGTGCATAATATGAGCAACATTATGGAGTGTAAGCAACATCTGTCCAGCTGTCATCCTGTCTCAGCCAATCAGACACCCTCATGGGTAGCAGCTGTGAAAATGTAGCTGTGTGTGTGTGTGTGTGTGTGTGTGTGTGTGTGTGTGTGTGTGTGTGTGTGTGTGTTCTCTCAAAGGACTATAAGAGTGCGTCAGAGCGTCTCTAAGACAAACACAGTTCGTGAATCTGTGAATCAAGACCCTGGTTACTGTGTGTGTGTGTGTGTGTGTGTGTGTGTGTGTGTGTGTGTGTGTGTTGTCATCTGATGTGAAGAACGGAGTGAGACCCTGAGAGTGAGACAAACAAAGTGTGGAGTTTATTATATATTATTATATCATATACGGTAACCGTTAAAGCTCACACACACACACACACAAACACTCACACTCTCTCTCTCTCTCACACACACACACACACAAACACACACACACACACACTGACACCATCAGAAAGTGGAGAAATCTGTGTGTGTGTGTGTGTGTGTGTGTGTGTGTGTGTGTATATGAGAGTCGGTGTGTGTGTGTGTGTGTGTGTGTGTGTGTGTGTGTGTGTGTGTGTGTGTGTGTGTGTGTGTGTGTATACATGAATATGTGTGTGACTGTGAGTTTATTTTAGTGTGAATGTGTGTGTGTGTGTGTGTGTGTTTGTGTTTGTGTATACATAGTAACACACATTTGTACAGTTGTTTTTTTTTATTTGTGTTGTGTTCCACATTGTTTATTAATACTGTAGAATTATATATGAAAGAACACATCTGGAATCTTTTCACAAGGAAACAAAATCATGTTAAACCCACAATATGGTTTATATTTTACATTCTCTAAAGGAGCTCCATTTAGCTTTGAGGACAGTTTGGGGTTCTGTAAGAGATATTTGATGAAGAACGAGAGTGATGAAGTGCTGCATCAGGTGATCTGACCTCCACAATCACCCACTCGAAATCCAGTTAAGATGGTTTGGGTTTAACTGGAGAGTTCATCCCAAAGAGTGAAAGAAAAGCAGCCACCAAGCACTCAACACCTCTGGGATGTCTTCAAGATTTTTGGAAGCCATTCTAGATGATGACCTCATGAATCTGATGAGAGAATGCTATGAGTTTGCTAATCATCAAAGCTAAAGGGGTTTATGGGTTTACCTACTTCAGACCTCCAGACGTGTTCTGTCATAGTTTGGATTCTTCAGTAGTAAAGTACAAATAAATAAAAACACTGTAGAAGCAGCTGTGTACAAACTTTTGACTGGTACTGTGTGTGTGTGTGTGTGTGTGTGTGTGTGTGTGTGTGTGTGTGTGTGTGTGTGTGTGTGTGTGTGTTGTGACATCAGTGCAGACCTACATGTTGCTACACTCTCACACGGTAATATCTCTCATATATTATAATGTGATAGTGTGTGTGTGTGTGTGTGTGTGTGTGTGTGTGTGTGTGTGTGTGTGTGTGTGTGTGTGTGAGAAAGCAAAAAGGTGACAGTGAAATGTCGCTAACACTCTAATTGCCTTTGTTGAAAGTAATTGGTGTCTGTTCTCACAGGAAAATTCTCACTCTCTCTCTCACACACACACACACACACACACACACACACACACACACACACTCACATATGTGCAGTTATATTTGTCTCCGAGTCACAACAAAGCTGTAAAGAGGCACATCAGTCTGGTTTAGCGTTAGCGTCTGTCTGAAGCGTCATGACATGCACTCATTGCATAACACTGCATTCTAGTGTGCATGTGTGTGCGTGCGTGTGTGTGTGTGTGTGTGCATGTGTGCATGTGTCCCTGGCTTTGTGAAGGTTCTATTGTGCATTTGCAGCCCCTCAGGAGACGAGGTCACCTTGTCTCCAAACAAGCACTAATCTCTTTTCTGTTGTCGTCTGTGTGTGATTAGTCGTGTGTGTGTGTGTGTGTGTGTGTGTGTGTGTGTGTGTGTGTGTGTGTGTGAGAAAGAGATTGTTGTTTTTGGGTTGTATACAGTAAAACTGTATGTGAATAAATATGTGGATGTGGTGTAATGAAGCGTGACATGCTAGCAGTACTGAGTGTTTATGATTAGCATGCTAACAAGCTTCATTTATTATACTAACAAGCTAGCGGAATTCAGATCCCATTATAACTCTCTAACCCTGAGAGACTCCTATCTGTCTCTCCATCTGACCGTCTCTCTGTCTGTTTCTCCACCTATCTGTCCCTCCATCTGACTGTATCTGTGTCTGACTGTCTGTCTCTCCGTCTGACTGTCTCTCTGTCTGTTTCTCCATCTGTCTGTCTCTGTACCTTTCTGTCTCTCCATCTGTCTGTCTGACTGTCTGTCTCCTTTTTGTCTGTCTCTTCATGTGTCTGTGTCCTCATCTGTCTGTTTTTTGTCTGTGTGTCATTGTAGATATTGTACTTGGCTCCGCCTCTTTCTCTCACACTTAATAAGATTTAAGCAGTCATCCTCAGACACACTAAAGAGGGAGCTGGAACAGTGCTGTGTGTGTGTGTGTGTGTGTGTGTGTGTGTGTGGTCTGATGTATGTCAGCACTGAATAAACACACACAGACAAGACAATTTATAGACACCACCCCCCCATACCCCACCCAACCACACACACTCTTTTAATCTGTGTCTGTCTCACTTTGTCCTTAATGGACCCTTAAGAGGTTCCCTTCAGACCGCACAAGGAAACCCCTTATTACATCTCTCTCTCTCTCTCTCTCTCTCTCTCTTGCTTCTGTCTCACATTTATAATCTGCTCTGTCCGTCTTTTTCTTTCTTTCTTTCTTTCTTTCT